>NW_006159858.1:3460790-3486772 GCF_000334495.1 Tupaia belangeri chinensis
CACACATAACAGAAAGCAAGAATCTCTGGGGGAAAAAATAATCGGGGCCAGCGGAAGGTATAGTGGTTACGTCACTGAACTTCGATGTGGCCAACTACAGTTCAAGTCCCAGACCCATTGCTTAAAAATCACTTGGGGTGCATGTGCATGTGTGTTCAAGGTCCAAGGAGGAGAACGGAGGAAAAGGAATTGTGGTGTGGCCATCTCCACTGGTGGGTGATTTCTCACTTTCTCTCTCACTTTCTCTCTCTTTCTCTCGAGAGGGAAGTGAGAAAGGAAGCCACCAGGTCCAGGACTTGAACAATGGTTGGCCATATGGGAGTCCAGTACCTTTAACCACTATGCCACCTGCTGGTCCCAAAAATACAGCCTTCTTAATTAAACCTAAAATGTTCTTCTCAGAAGAAATTTCTTTCTTTTGAATTCTTCAATTTTACATCACTGAGGAATAACAAACTTCTACATGTTAAATTTCCATTTCGGGGGAAATGCTAATTCTGAACAACAGTAGTATAAGGACAACCAAGGAGCAAATTTTTCTCAACCTCTACTGGAAGCACGTGTGTTTAAGAAATTAAAAATAATGAAAAGTTTTGATAGCTATTGCAATCTTTCTTCTTCTAAGCTAAGTCAAAAGAAAATGTAAACGAGAAATCATGTCCTAAGGAAATAGTGATAGGACAGAGAGGGTACTTTTTTAGTCAACTTTCCCCACTGAACAAATGTTACCTGTATTTAATCAACTAACGTTTTTTTAAAAGAATGATGTATTTTTAATTTTCTTTATTCATGTACTTATTTTATTTTGACCAGAGAGAGACACAGAGAGAGAGAGAAAATGAGAAGGCGAGCCACTAGGTCCAGGACTTGAACGATGGTCAGCCATGTGAGAATGTCCAGTGCCTTAACCACCACGCCACCTGCTGGTCCCTTAATCAACTAACTTCTACTTCAACATAAAATACTTGGTATATCAAGATATAAAAAAATTTTGAAAGATTATAAACAAAATTCATAACCTAAGCTTATGAACTTAAGATTAATAAATACCCTTCCTAGGGCATCAATTTACAGAAAAGAAAAAAAAATTCAAACAAGTTTGACTCCTTGGTCAAACCAGTCCAACTGAGCAGCTCTGAGCTGGTACAAGCTATGTCCTCCAAGTCCCTGTTCTCCCCACCCTACTTACTGCAGAAGTGCCTGTCCTTTCCCAAGCTGTATACTTCATTTGATGGTATCGACAGTCTTAAAGAGTCCTTTCAAGAACCTATTTTATGAAACTTATCATAAGAACAATGTAGAAAAATTGCAAACATGCTTATTCATTACTGTCTTTATGGCGATCCTCATTGGGTGTCATTTAAGCATTTTCATAAATAATTGTTTTGCTTCTATCTTACGGAAGTTGTGAATCATAATTTTACTTCCCGCTACACTGGCAACTAGAAAGTTAAGATTTACACACAAGGCTCATCTTAGCAAGTATATGAGACTTTATGCTATAACTTATACACCAGTTGTTTCCTCTACTCATTTTTCTCTCTTACTCTTGAGACCCCTTTGCATCATTTTTCTTCTCTACTTCTAGCTAACAATGTTTTACATATCTTTGAAAGACACCCTAGATCCTTTTGGGAATTGGCAGGATAGAAACATCATTGATGTGGCTTAATAAGGGACCAAGAATATTCATGTTCCGGTGTGGGTAGTAAATAATTAGGTTTTGTCTAAGAGTCTTGGTCTTTGCCCTCAGCTTCTGAAAGGCCATCTATGCCATCGCTGATTGGCGTATCTCCAGATAGAGTAGGGACTGGTCACACTGGATCTTAGAGTAGGTCTGGACCTACCGTATCTTAGGGTGAGGACTGGCGATGGCAGAGACTAACCATGTGATTTATTTAGGATGAGGGCTTTGTGTCGCATGATACCAGTTGACTTTGAGGCTGAATTTGTGCGTGAGTAACCAATCAATCTTACACAATGAAGCCTCAATTAAAAACTCTGGACACTATGCTTGCGTGAACGTCCCAGGTTGGCAGTATTTCAAGTGCACTGTTATTCATCAATGCCAGGAGAATAATGAATCCTAAGGACAAAGGGAACTTAAGATATGGAACCCTACAAAATTCCCTGGCAGGGATGGCTATCCTCAGTCTCTTCTTCATTCTCCTCTTGGGATTTTGCATATGTATGCACATGTGCTTGGTGTGATTTTTCAAGCCCTTGAGTCCAGACTTAAACCACAGAGTTGGCCCTGTGGGATCCAGCCACCTTAACTTCCATACCACCTTGCTGATCCTCTTTGGACAATTTTAACATATGTCCTTTTTTTGTAATAAATAGTAGCCATGAGAAAAACAGCTTTCCATAAGCCCTTGTAGCAAATTATTGAACCTGAAAGTGGTTTAGGGAGCCCCTGAACTTGTGGTGGTCTTGTGTGGAGGACTAGCACCTCATGCCCTGCAGTGCAGTAACTCTAGGTATAGGCCGAGCTGGACCATTTACTAGCTGTCTGCCCTTGAACCAGTCATTTCTACTTTCTATGTCTCAGTTTCTTCATTTTATGCAATACTCATTTGCCCTGTCTACTTCAAACAGTTACAACAATCAGTGAGAAAATACAGTGTGAAAATATTTTGAAGACAAATGATCACAGAACATTAATTAAAATTTTGGCACCAGCCTATGGCACAGTGGTTAAGGTGGCTGTATCCCACACGACCAGCTGTGAGTCCTGAACGTGCCAGGTGCACGTGCATACGTACTCAAAATCCCAACAGGAAGGAGCTGGAGCAGGGATTGTAGTGTGACCATTCCCCATGAGGGCTGCTTCCCTACCCTCCCCTGACCCCAGCTGTCTCTCTCTGGCTGAGCACACATGCCCTCTGGGAAAACTTGAAAAAGAAAGAAAAAAGAAGAAAGGAAGGAAGAAAAGAAGGAAAGAAGATGCAAAGCCCCAGATTTCCCAAACTCTCTTACCTAGGGGTAACCTGAGTGATGTCAGAGGGATGTAATATCCTGCAGGTGGTGAAGGTGAAAGTCGAGTTTGTGAATGACAGACACTTCCCTGGATTCGAGGTTGCAACTGAAACAAGAGATTTTAGGGAGTCAAACACAACATTGAAAGACTCAGTTAATAATGTAAAAAGCTCATTATTATTTATTAATAATACAGCATTTATCATGTACCATGTGTGCCCCCAAATCCCAAACCTAACAATGAAATGCATGAAGATTATATTAGTATAAAATGGTTAGTATATAGCTGAATCCTTTAATACTTTAAAACTGTAAATCAAAGGCATAAAATAGCTTAGAGATGAGAAAAAAAGTGTATTTTGAAAAAAAAAAATGACTAAAATGAAAAATTTAGACCTAGTCACCCAAACTATCTAGCCAAACTATCCGACCCAATGTTCTAAAAGTGTTGTCTACAGACTCTGAAAGTTCACAGGTCAAAATTGTTTTCTCAATAATGTTAAACAGAGCCCTTTTCTTTCTGACTGGGTTGACATTTCTTCTGCTGGTGCAAAAGCAACGGTGAGCAAACTTGCTCTTTAGCACAAATCAAGGCAATGTCACCAACCTATGCTAGTACTTTTCACTGTTATGCACTTGGTTTGTTTGTTTATTTTTAAAACCGTCTTCACTTAAGGATGCTTGATAATGTAGTAAAATGATCTATGGAATCTGGGCTCATGGCTCTTACCATTCTGTGGGATTGTGTGAGAAGCATGCATTAAGCACGGACTGTACTGAGATGCATGTACAATGGTTACTTGAAGGAAAAGAAGTTGTGCAATTGAGTAGAAATTCTTGTTATGGAACATTTTTAATCGAAAGGACAACTAACAATTAAACTAGTTATAGAAACTTGGGTATCTGGCAGATTCTTTCTTTCTTTTTTTTTTTTTTTGAAGAGGTTTGTGCTGTAGGGCGCGTGTGCTCGCCAGACAGACAGAGAGAGAGACAGAGAGACAGAAAGCGAGAAATCACCCCCCAGGGATGGCCACGCCGCAATCTCTTCTCCTCCATTCTCTTCTCGGGATCTTGGGCATGCATGCACATGCGCCCGGCGTGAGTTTAAGCCACCGGGTCCGGGACTTGAACTACAGTCGACTACGTGGGAGTCCAGTGACATAGCCATTACTCTAACTGCTGGTTCCCAACTCGCAGATACTTTCTTCAAAATGAGTGAAGGGAGCTTCTCTCTTTAAGAAAAACAGCTGACACTGTTAACTTCCATTGACAAAATTTGAGCTTTCGGAGGTGAAAACTAGAATTTTTGAAAACTTACATTTACCAGTGAGAGCTTAAAAGCTGCATAATACTGGGGCCAGTAGGTGGCATGGTGGTTGGGTGCTGGGCTCCCTCCCACATGGTTGATTGCAGTTTGAGTCCAGACTTGGCAGCCTAAAAATCACTGTGTGTGTGTGTGTGTGTGTGTGTGTGTGTCCTAAATCCCAGGAGAATGGGGGAGAAAAGGGATAGTAGTATGGCCATCCCCCTTGGGGGGATGACTTTTCACTTTCCTTCTCACTGTCTCTTTTTCCAGCAAATGCATATGCCCTGTGGCAAAAACCTAAAAGGAAAAAAGTTTCATAATATTTAAAGACTTTTCTGGTAAGACAGGCAGTAATATTATGTGAGTTTAATATATTACATACTGAAATGTATCAACACTTGGGAGATCTGCATATGTCGGTGAACCAATGTTTTTTTTTTAGTATTTTTTGAAGATTAATAATTTAACTTTATTTATTATTATTATTCAATTTGACCAGAGAGAGAGAGAAAAAGCAAGTCATACCAGGTCTGGGACTCGAACCATGGTGGGCCATGTGGGGGTCCAGCTCTTTAATCACCATGCCACCTGCCAGCCCCTGAACCAATGTTTTCTAAATGACCGATGTATATTGTAAAACCACATATGGGTGAATGATTATTCAAGTGTTGGATCGACCAATGCATTTTAATGTAAAAAAGTATGGAAAGTTCACCGACAGGGTTTCAGATTCCACATTGCTATAAATGCTCAAGAAATTATCACCAAGTTTTGGTGTAACATCAGAGTATCCACAAATACTTGAAAATATTATTAAAATACTCTCTTCAACTACTTGTTTGTATAAGGCTACATTTTCTTCAGATTCTTCAACCAACACAACATATTGCAATCGACTGATTATAGAAATGGGTAATGAGAATCCAGATTTAAGCCATAAATTAGAGACGTGCAAAACTGTAAAACAAAAAACATTTTCTCACTTTAAAAAAGTCCTTTTCATAAAACATATCATTTATGTAATATGTAGTAATTTTTTGTTTGTTTTATAATTTACTTTATTCCTGATAGCAGGTGTGTGCACACATGTGAGAGATGAACACCTTCCACAGCATTGGTTCAACCAGGATTCTCCTCCTCAAGTTATCCAGCCTCTTGAAGCTTGGGTACTCATGCATGCTTATTGTGGTTTTAGGCCTACCAGCCAGGAATTTGAACCAAGGTCACTATTTGGGACTTCTCAGAGCATCATGTTACTACTATAATATGGAGTGGGGCCATGTATCAAATTATTTTTTATCAAGTTAAATAATATTTTTTAGTTTCTCAGTTTTGATTTCTAATATGGTAAATATAAATAGATATAACAACCCACATACATAAATCCTCTGTAATTCTCGATGATTTTTATGAGTATAAAGAGCCAAAAGGTTCAAAAACGACTAACTGAAATGATCTCTCTCCCCTCAACCTATTTTGCAGCCTAGCTAAGATAAATTGGAGAGAATTAGGAATCTCACTAACGCTGTAATTTTCCTTATCTCAAATCCAAGACTGAGTACACTCTAGTGAGATTTGAGCAGAGACAGCTAACTAACCATAGAGTAACTCAGAATGCAAAGTACTTCTTTTTGGAGAGATTATTGCAATAGGGTGCGTGTGCTCACCAGAAAGACAGAGAGAGACAGAGAGACAGCGAGAAATCACCCCCAGGGGGGATGGCCATGCTGCAATCCCTTCTCCTCCATTTTCCTCTCGGGATCTCGGGCACACACACACACATGCGCTTGGCAAGTTTAAGACACCGGGTTCGGGACTCGAACTGTGGTAAGTTACATGGAGTCCGGCGATGTGGCCATTACGCCAATTGCTGGTCCTGCAAAGTACTTCTGATTACTAGAACCATAACCACGCATTCTTCTTACCTGTAACTAGTCCACTTGCTGAAGTAATGGGTGGTAGGAAGAGCCCTGTTACCGGCTTGGATACGGAAGGATCCTGCTCAACTTGAAGAGGCTGCTGAACTTGAAAACTGATTCCTTCCTCTTCATCCTCTTCTAAATCTGAGATGTGATAGATAGCATCCTTGGGCAACTGCGTAAAGCCTTTAGTAATGACCCCTGGTCGTGGATCAAGAATGGTGCCCAAGTTTGGTTGAGCAAGCTGCTGCCAGTGATAAAGAGTTTGTGATCCTGAAAGGACAAGCCAAGGGAGAAAAAAGGGCAAGTTTACATTGGCCACAAACCTTAAATATTGAACAGAAGCTGAAATGATATGTGTAATAACAACAGTGATAGTAACAAAACTACTTATTTGGCTTTAACATTTTGGTACAACATGCAAATTAAAATTCTCTGACAAAATAATGAAGGTATGAATAATCTGCTTCAAAAGATAACTTTAAAAAAAGATATTTAAAGAAGGGGTGAAAAAAAGAAGAGGACATCTTTAATAGGAATTAAGACACTGAGGTATAATGATAAGAAGATGGGTGGGCTGTATTTTCTTTCCCAGGTGATAAAAATCAATACCTCCCTGACCTGCAACTATGCCTGTGAACTCAGAAGTCAAGAGCCAGGCTTCTGGGGTTGGAGATACCCTGAATTTTCAGTGGTTTATTTGGGTACTTCCCCACTCTGCTCATGACTCTTTCGCCAGGCTCCTGAGAGAGTAAGACAATGAAGGCAATGATGGAATGCAGGATCCGCTTGCTCCTCGGTTCCCATCTGCAGAGCCCTGGAGAACGCTCGTCCCGTGCACTCACATCAGATGCAGTGCCTAATTACGTTACTGCAGCTATTTCTTCTGCCAAACGCCATGCCGATGATCAATAGATAAAAGTTACAGAACCTTTCAGTATGAAGGCTCCTTACAGGTTTCCTATGAAAATTTTTACTTAATGCAGTACTCTTTTACAATAATGTCAGGGAATCATTGGAAAACTGTCAATGCTCCATAAAATTTAAGTTCTATTTTAGGAAGGAACAGAAACCCAACTGAAACCAACAGAATAGAAGAAAAGAAAAATATAGGCACACAACCTCTAGGTCAATGACTCCTCTTGGGTAAAGAATTCTTTTTGGAAAAGGAAGCCATAGATGAAGTATTACCTCTAGATCATTTTCAATTCCCTAATCCCCCTCCCACCCATTTTTCCTCCCACCCATGGAAATGGCTGCCAGTGATATTCTTTAGCAAAAGATAGGAAAAGATTACCTCTTTTATTTATTTAAACAAAACATTAGTAGCAGAGAACTGAGGGCTGATCATTTAGAGAATGCAGATCTCTTCATTTATTAATTTTCTACAAAATACTGTCATGTGCTGTTACCCAAACAGTGTCATGTGCTGTTACTCAAACAGTGAGATTGAGGAATAAGGGAATCCTCTGCACATAGCGCTCTTTCAGTTTCAATATAAATCTCAATTCTAGCAGAAGGAAAGCTTAATAGACCACACGGCTTGAAAATGAGGCTTAGTGACTTATTACCTTCAAGAGGCTTGACGATTTGTAATTTTTCTGGCATAAAACCTCGAAGGCAGCTGGCACTGCTGAGGTCTGTGGTCTCTGACTGGTCAGTGCACAGAGAAGCTACGCTCTCTATGGGGGTGCCACAACCACTAATCCCTTCTTTCTGGTCAGCCAGAACCTGGATCCTGCGCTCCCATTCTTCAGCAAAGAATTGCTTCTCACTCAAATAGTTCTGTCGACGCAGACTTAGGCGATGCAGTGCTGTTGCCACGTCACTCTCTCCTGAGGACCCTGGTTGTCCAACCTTCCGAAGGTTCCTATGGGAAAAGCACACTCACTGATTCAAACTTAAGGATTATACACACCACGCAGGCCTCTCCTTTCTACAACCACACTCAAGAGACTAATCTTAACAAGGTAGAACTTTCTTAGATCTCTAGAATATGAAAACAGTAACAAAAAATCACCAACAATACTATACAACTCTTTTTAAAATGCTTTTCAGAACTTAAAACACTTGTTTAATTTACTTATTCCATGAGTGAGTGAGAGAGACAGAAACAGAAATACTGCACACCTGATAAGGTCCTGATGCCACAATTCATGTCCAGCTTCAACCAGCCTGGGGCCGGCAGGTGGCATGGTGGTTAAAGGTGCAGGACTCCTATATGGCCGAAAGCAATTCAAGTCCTGGACATGGTGGCTTGCTTACTCACTTCCTCTCTCTCTCTCTCTCTCATTCTGTCCCTCTCTGGTCAAATTAAAAATAAATACATAAATAAAATGGGACCAGCAGAGATGTAATGGTTACATTGCTGGACTCCCAAGTAGTCAACTGCTGTGCAAGTCCTGGGCCAGGAGGCTTGAAACTCATGCTGGGTGCATGTGCGTGCATGCCCAAAATCCTGAGATGAGACTGGAGGAGGAGAAATCGTGGCATGGCCATCCGCCCCGGGGGGGGTGTGTGTGTGTGATTTCTCATTCTCTAGCTCTCTGTTTCTTCGGTGAGCGCAAGCGCCCTATAGCACAAATCTCTCAAAACAGAAATAAAAACAAACAAACAAAAAACCAGCCTGAATTATGAACACACATGTGCCCAGAAAGCCTAGGGAGGTCTCTGGATGCAAATGGCAACCTTCCCATGTGGGTCAGACTCACAGGGCATAGTGTTTTATTGATCTACCACCACCTGTCCCTTATATAATTTTTATAGATCATTTCAAATGATTTCAGAGAGTCCAAAAAAATACTCTACTGTTATGTTGTATTTACTAATTTCCTTATTTCATTTAATTATGAATATGATATGGCCACCAATAAATTCAAATTAGGTGGCCACAAAAGTAATTATTATTAAATCTTACTGACTCTACAATATCTTCAATAGCAAGAGGTACCATTATTTTATGTGTTACACAGGAAAAAAAAATGCTATCCATTGAACTATGACATGCCATCCATTGCAAAACCTAACAATTAAAAAAATAACAAAATGTGAAAAAATTTGCTGTAGGCCATAGACTCCCCACATGAATATCCCGGAATGTTCAAACGGAAGCAAGGTTTGTATAGTATTACATTTTCAGTTTTCTGATGCACATTTTTCACTTTCAGCATTTTTGAAATGGGATGCTGTCTTACAACTGATGCCGAAGGAAGAGTGGCAAGCAGAGCGCAGGTCTGCTCTCAGCTCTGGCGCATGACTTTGCACAAGTCTGTGTTAGATGTTCTCCTAAGAGAGCTGTGTCACAGTGGGGCAGGATGGACCGAACACTGCCCATGACAGCCCAGGCAACACAATCAAAACCCACTGGGATGGGTTGCTGCATTAGGGAAGATCTCAGGTGCCATACCTCTATCTTTCAAAAGCTTTTAGCTGACTTTATAGTAAAGTTGTTAACTTCTAGCTATATGTAACTCAAATTGACTTAATAAAAAGAGGAGGGAAAATCTAAGTGTAAATATAGAAAATGAAGAACAACTTGGTTGTCTGCAAGGTATTCAAACTTGCTATTTAGCCTATAAGCACCAATGCAGTTGAGACCATGAGGAGGGACTACGAGAAACTATCATTTAATACACTTATGCCAAGGACCAAATGGAATCAAACAAATTTGACTCTAAACATGAAGAAGATTTAGATTCAAACTTTGTAACACTAGAGAACAAATACTAGAGAACTTCAGTGTTAAATGCAGCTCCATTTTAAATACACCTAATTAAATGCAGACTTTTACTCTAAAACCTTTTATGAAATCAATGATCTACCTCTTAAATAATGACATACGGCATCAAAACCAAATGAAAACTGACAGTTCTAGAACCTTCTTGGAAAGTATAGAATAATGCTGGAATTTGAGACGTGAATTTGGTATTTTAATGCTACAAGAGACACAGAATCAATGCCATGATCTGCGCTTCTTACCCTTGAACCTCCTCTGAGCTGCTCCCCTGGTTCAGGATTCTGTCCTTTGTTTGCTGTAATCCTGACTCAAAAGGTTTTGCTGTCATGATGACACTTGAACGGTTAGAGCCTGGGATAGGTAGCAGAGCTGGAAATGGGACAGAGCGACCCCGTGTATCATTGGCAACCTTGACAGTATCAAATACCCGTTTCTGCTGGGCTCTGTTAACAAAGGAAACGTCCATTACTATCACTGTCAACCAGTAGAGTGTCTTAGAAGAGAGACATGTATGTACAGTTCAGTAGAAATAAAGTTGTCTTGAGTAGCCTCTAAAGTTTAGAAAAAACTTTAGAAATTAAACTTTGGGCCAGCACATGCACGATGGCTGAGGTGGCTGGATTCCACGTGTAATTAAAAACAAAAACAAAAACAAACAAAAAAGCTAAGAGATCTCTCTCACAAATGAAGACACTGAGGAAAACATGAATAGTAAGTAGATTTACTGTGGAATCTCATAATACTTATCGCTTTGGATTATGGCTTTTTAAATTTTCCATTCTAACAGTTGCATAACAACGTGTGATCAACACTTACTTTTGTTTAAAAAGAGAAGATTCCTCATCCAAACTCAACTTTTTACGCATGGTCCCCTCAATCTCAGCTGCCAAAGATTCCTAAGGAAGATAGTTTGAAATTCCTCAACTGATTATTGCCTTTAGGTTTCTTAGCAGTCTCTACAATCCTATACTTACAGTATAATAATAAAAGTGTCATAGGTGAAAATCCAGGGAAAAATAGAGGCATTTTGAAAATATAACTTTTGAACAAAGATCCAACCACTTTCTCATGACATATTTTTATAAGAATGCAGTAGAAAAAATAATATGATAAATAGAAAATATTACACGTGCAGAGACACAAAAATAAATGATGTGAAAAATCAGAAACTGCTAATCGTGATTCCTTAAAGAATGCAATCTAATGGTATTTAGCAATTTCTTTCTGTTTTTCTGCAATTTAACAATATATAGAAAGCATATGTAGCTTTTATAATATAAAAAAATTCATTACAAAATTATGCAAGCTTCCTCTTCCTCTGGTCAATGATAAGATTCAACTAGTCTGAGTGACATGCTCAGCGGGGCTGAGCTGAAGATGACTAGAATTGAAGGCACTGGTATGAACTAATGATTTACAATATATACAGCTATATAAATATAAATATGGATTGAGAGAGATACATGAACGGCACTATTTGAACGGGTTCTATGGATTAGATGACAGTACTGTATCAATACCAACTTGTGCATGTTGATGGTTGCAAAGGAAAGTGTCAAGTGTCCTTAGCTTTAGTAAATAAACACTTAAGTACTCAAGGGTAACAAGGTATATCTGTAACATACTGTTAAATGGCCCAGGAAAAAACAGAGAATGATAGGCAAATATAGTACTATGTTAAAAACAGAGGAATCTAGAGGAAGGATATAGGAGACATCTATGTACTACTGTTGGAACTTTATTCTAAGTTTAAAATGTCAGAATTACCAGTTAAAAAAACAAAAAATTCTGCCCCCATATTCTTAAGAAAATCTACTAAAATTTAAGTTTCAGTCTTTTTAAAAATTTCACAGGGTTCTAAGTGAGGGTTTAAGAATCAGATTATCTAAGATAACTGAACCAACATGACAAATTCTGGCACAAACTCAGAAGTATTTTTTATTAATTCAAAAAATAACATTTATTAATTAAACTGACACGGTTCCTGTTCTGATGGGGTTTACACTCTAAGTGGAGTTGCCAAGAACCTCAAGATTTATTGAAAAAGATTTTAGACGTTCAAAGCACTACTCGAAAAGTGGCAGGTGGTGGGCCAAGTTTGAGTAACTATGATACACAGACTTAAATCTAATTTCCTAAGGGTTTATCTTGCGTTTAAAAAAGAAATCTATTGATAGAAGGTGCACTCTTAGAATAAGTAAGTGTTAAAGAAGACACAGACACATCAATTAAGGCATAAATCAATAACTGGATTCCAGGAACAAACCATGTGATCTTTCCTCAAGATATTTTACACTATCATATCACTCTCAGGATGATCTAATCTTAAACAAGTGTCTCTCAGTACATTATAGCATCTTCTTCGGCTCCTTACCCCAGTAAAAGCTCCGTAGGACTGGGAGAGGTAGAGATGAGCAGCGGGGCCACATCTACTACGAAGTTCCTTTATTTCTTCTTGGGATTCATGTAACATCCCCAGACACTCTATATTCCTGTCTTGTAATTCATGCAGCTGAAAGAAAAGCAAGTAGTATATTATACTATCTTCTCTAAATAACAATGGGAAAAACAAACAAGTACAGTCAATGCAGTATTAATTTTATCCCGAGGGCTAACTTATCATTTCAACACAAAGATCCGACAAACTAAAAAAGGAGAGTATATTTATCATTCGAGCTGCCTGAACTCTGTGTGTCTTGTCTAAAATTACACAGAAACGTGACTTCCTGAAAATTTGAAATGTACAACAGCTGAGACAACCAGAACTGTCAATATTTAATGCTTCATACCCTAAAAAACTTCGAGAAGTATAATAGTTATGGTCAAATAGGCTCAGTATAATATCAATCTTGTTTTTAAAAACATCACTGCAAAGTGTGTGACAAGATCAAGAGTCTATAAAGTACTATATATGCCAGGTATTCAATCATCCATAATGAATATTAATGATTTTTCTTCCCTCTTATTTCAAAACCTTCTTTATAACTAATTACACAGGTCTGGTAAAGGAGTGCATAATTTTCAGTGTGTATGTGTGTGTGTATTTATATTTTATTTAGAGAGATGTTTTGCTATACGGTGTGTGCACTGGCCAGAAAGACAAAGAGAGACAAACAGACAGAAAGTAAGAAATCATCCCCCATTCAGGGGGATAGCCACGCCCCAATCACTTCCCATTCATTCTTCTCTTGGGATTTTAGGCACGCATACACACATGCCTGGTGTGAGTTTCAAGCTACTGGGCCCAGGACTCAAGGCCAGAACTGCAGTTGGCCACACAGGAGTCCAGCAATGTAACCATTACACTATCTGCTGATCCCTCAAAGTATATTTTGACTGCAAAAATTTCTCCAAATATATTATGTGCTCCTCAGCATCACTAGGACTTGAGATGCTTATTAAAAATGCATATTCTAGGGCCAGCCAGTAGCATGGTGGTTCAGGCAGCTGGATCTCACATGGATGATTGTGAGGTTTGAGTCCTGGACTGGTGGCTTGAAAAACTGGGTGCATATGCATGTGTGCTCAAATTCAAAGAAGAGAATGGAAGAGAAAAGACTATAGCATGGCCATGCTCCCTGGAGGTACAGTCTCGCTTTCTCTCTGGTGAGAGCACGACCCTATAGCAAATTAACAATAACAAAATGCAGATTCTAGGCCCTCACTGTGAACAACCAGAGTCAGAAACTTCTGAGATGGTGCCTGGGAATCCCATCCATTTGAAATTCACTCTCCCAGATGATTCTTGTGCAGGCTAAGGAACCACTAAGTTAAATCTAATACACACAATTTCATATAGATAGAAAATAAGAGATTTTGTTATTTATCCTGATATATCTATAAAAATACTATTAGAAACTACTATTTTTAAAAAACCGTTGAACTAGTTAAGGTAGAATGGTAAAAGAGCCACATACTTCCAAGGAATCTTATAAAAGTCAAGGATTTCCCTATTAATCAAGAAAGCTATTGCGCTTTTTTTCCCCTATAGTGCTTGTGGGCCTGCAGGTTGGCTGCGGCCGCTGGTCACTGTTCTGCAGGATGGGATTTGTTAAAGTCGTCAAGAATAAGGCTTACTTTAAGAGACACCAAGTGAAATTTAGAAGACGACGAGAGGGTAAAACTGATTACAATGCTCGGAAACGCTTGGTGATTCAGGATAAAAATAAGTACAACACACCCAAATATAGGCTGATAGTTTGTGTAACTAACAGAGATATCATTTGTCAGATTGCTTATGCCCGGATAGAAGGGGATATGATAGTCTGCGCAGCTTATGTACACGAACTACCAAAACACGGTGTGAAGGTTGGCCTGACAAATTATGCTGCAGCATATAGCACTGGCTTGCTGCTGGCCCGCAGGCTTCTCAATAGGTTTGGCATGGACAAGATCTATGAAGGTCAAGTGGAAGTGACCGGAGATGAGTACAATATAGAACAACCTGGTGCCTTCACCTGCTATTTGGATGCAGGCCTTGCCAGAACAACCACTGGCAATAAAGTTTTTGGGGCCCTGAAGGGAGCGGTGGATGGAGGCTTATCTATTCCTCACAGTACCAAACGATTTCCTGGTTATGATTCTGAAAGCAAGGAATTTAATGCAGAAGTCCATCGGAAGCACAGTATGGGCCAGAACGTTGTAGACTACATGCGTTACCTAATGGAAGAAGATGAAGACGCCGACAAGAAACAGTTCTCTCAGTACATAAAGAACAATGTAACTCCAGACATGATGGAGGAGATGTATAAGAAAGCTCACATTGCTATACAAGAGAACCCAGTCTATGAAAAGAAACCCAAGAAAGAAGTTAAAAAGAAAGAGGTGGAATCGTCCCAAGATGTCCCTTACCCAGAAGAAAGATCGGGTAGCCCGGAAGAAGGCAAGCTTCCTCAGAGCTCAGGAGTGGGCTGCTGAGAGCTAAGCCAAACAATTTTCTATGACTTTATTTGAGATAAAAGATAATAAATCACAAGAAAGCAAAAAAAAAAAAAAAAAGATAAAAAAAGAAAGATATTGCCATGTTACCAGTTTCACTTATATATATTAATTTTATTGCCAATTGGCACATGTGCTTGTCAGATAGAGGGAGAAACAGAGAGAGGATGAGGGAGAAAGCACACCCCAATGGGGTCTGGTTATGCTGCAATCCCTTTTCCTCCATTTCTCCATCCTGTTGGAATTTTAGGCATGCATGCACATATGCCCAGTATATTTTTCAAGCCATTGGAGCCAGTATTTGAACTTTGATTGGATATGTAGAATTTGGTTGCCTTAACTACCAGGTCATGGAGCCAGCCCATTGCTGCTGTTTGTAAAAATAACAAATTTTCCCAAATTATACAAGGGAAGAGAAGCTTTTGTTACCTCCATTGTCAGTTGTCGCTGGGCATCTTTGGAAGCTTGTAGGTGAAGTCTTAGTTCTTCCTTCTCAATCACATGCTAACAACATAAGAGAGACATGTGAAGCGTCTGCATATAAAAGACAGCCACTTTTTCTTTTAAAGACACCTTAAGAGTCTCACTCTGGAGCATGTCTTTTTTTTTTTTTTTTTTTTTAAAGAATTATTTATTTAATTTGATTTATTCATTCATTTATTTTACTTTGGCCAGAGAGAGACACAGAGAAAGGGAGAGAGGGAAAGTGAGAAAGCAAGCCACCAGGTCCGGGACTTGAACTGTGGTTAGCCATGTGGGAGTGTCCAGCGCCTTAACCACCATGCCACCTGCTGGTCCCTGGAGCATAGTCTTAAAGCCCATAAAAAGTTTACCTTTCAAAAGCCGAATAAGACTGATTAAATGGGCAGAATACAAAATCCATTAAGAGTTCAGAGGACGGTTAGCATGAGTCAGAAATTCACACCACAACTTTGTGAGAAGACTCTAACCCCATTTTACAGAGAGAAACAGTGACTTTATAGTTATTTATAATATACATGACATAAAGAAAATTAAAAAAGTAATCAAACAAAGGCATCGTAAATGAGTAGGGATGGTGTATTTTGCAGACAGTATCTAGCACTTGAAGTGCATGGTTCTAGTTTGGTGCTTAATACACGTTTGTTGAATGAATGAACAATCTTACTTCTTTAAGTTTATGCTGAAGATCTACAATCTGAGACAAGAGAGAGGATATCTCCTCTTGGTACCGAATCAACTCATCGCTCTTTCCTGACAATTCTTCAGTCATTCTGGACATCTGAGCATTTGTTTCACCTTGGAAGCAAAAAAAAAAAATTAACGTAAGTGTGGGGCAGAGGTTGGAAAACGAGGGCCTATGGGCCAAATCCTACTTAATAACAAGCACTAAACTATCATAAGCAGAATTTTCTTTAACTTAAAATAAATAAATACAGGCAAACCAACAGAGAAACATAAAATCCTCTGAGATATGTTATTGCTGGGAACTGAATACAGGAGACAACAAAGCTAAAGAGATGACTTGTCAAGGAAGGCAGACTAAAAGACACCTTAAGAGTCTCACTCTGAGCATTTTTTTTTTTTTTTTTTTTTTTTTTAAAGAATTATTTATTTAATTTGATTTATTCATTCATTTATTTTACTTTGGCCAGAGAGAGACACAGAGAAAGGGAGAGAGGGAAAGTGAGAAAGCAAGCCACCAGGTCCGGGACTTGAACTGTGGTTAGCCATGTGGGAGTGTCCAGCGCCTTAACCACCATGCCACCTGCTGGTCCCTGGAGCATAGTCTTAAAGCCCATAAAAAGTTTACCTTTCAAAAGCCGAATAAGACTGATTAAATGGGCAGAATACAAAATCCATTAAGAGTTCAGAGGACGGTTAGCATGAGTCAGAAATTCACACCACAACTTTGTGAGAAGACTCTAACCCCATTTTACAGAGAGAAACAGTGACTTTATAGTTATTTATAATATACATGACATAAAGAAAATTAAAAAAGTAATCAAACAAAGGCATCGTAAATGAGTAGGGATGGTGTATTTTGCAGACAGTATCTAGCACTTGAAGTGCATGGTTCTAGTTTGGTGCTTAATACACGTTTGTTGAATGAATGAACAATCTTACTTCTTTAAGTTTATGCTGAAGATCTACAATCTGAGACAAGAGAGAGGATATCTCCTCTTGGTACCGAATCAACTCATCGCTCTTTCCTGACAATTCTTCAGTCATTCTGGACATCTGAGCATTTGTTTCACCTTGGAAGCAAAAAAAAAAAATTAACGTAAGTGTGGGGCAGAGGTTGGAAAACGAGGGCCTATGGGCCAAATCCTACTTAATAACAAGCACTAAACTATCATAAGCAGAATTTTCTTTAACTTAAAATAAATAAATACAGGCAAACCAACAGAGAAACATAAAATCCTCTGAGATATGTTATTGCTGGGAACTGAATACAGGAGACAACAAAGCTAAAGAGATGACTTGTCAAGGAAGGCAGACTAAAGATTTTGCTTTAATCTTTTTCTTTATGAAAATATTTGCTTCAATTTTATTCTTTATGAAGAACAAGAAGGCTAAAAGGAGAGCTAAGCGAATTATTTCTGAGTATCTTTGCAAGTACTCAGAAATAATCGCAATTTGAAACCAACATATTTCTGAAAAATGTATGTTATCTGGGGCCAGCAAGTGGCATGGTGATTAAGGCACTAGATTCCCATATGGCCAACCATGATTTGGGTCCTGGACCTGGAGGATTGAAAATCACACTGGGCCTGTGTGTGTGTGTGTATGCCCCAAATACCTGGAGGATAATAGAGAAGGGTTTGTGGTATGGCAAATCACCCTGAGGAATGATTTTCACTTTCCCTCTCTCTGTTTCTGTATCCCTCTCTCTCTGGTGACTGCACACACCCTATGGCAAAAACCTAAAAAAACACCCTATGGTATCTAACTTAGGTTTGTGGGCTCAATGCTATGTTCTAAGATTTTTCAGTGTCCACTTAAAACTGTTTCTTGAGGCCCAGTGTGTAGTGTGTTACAGTGTACTAAAGTTCCGGAAGCTACATGACTGGCAGTGGGTTTAGTCGATCTGATGTGCAGTGGGCATGGGTCCATCTGCAAGATCCTGACAGGCTGGAGGGAGGAGACAGTGGCCAGAACAGACCCTGCTTAGGGTGCTTCCCTACTACCCATCTCTTGCAGGTATATGCTCTATCATGAATAAAAACCAAAAAACCTTTAAATTGTTTCTTGAGCTGCTTCCACTGAAACCACTAATCCAATTTCCATGTTGGATGTATCCTACCGAGGAACTGTACAAAGGCTACAAAACAGAGTATGCCAATAATGCTTACGAAGTTCTTTAACACAATCACTGACGAGTTGTTGCTCCTTCTCTTCATAGGTAACAGTTTCTGTCTTTATGTGACAAGCCTTTAAGAGAAAAAATCAGCATGTGACAATACTGTCTGATGATTTTGCAGTGATAACTATAAAAACCTTAAATTTTTATTTGATGGTTAAAGTTGATCACTTACAAAAGAAAAAAATCCAAACATCCTGTGAAGCTTTCTCTACCATAAAATAAAGGTAGAGAAAAGGACATGACAGACAACTCCCCCTCACTCCTCGTGGGCCTTTGCAAATGCCCAATCATCCCTCCTGTAATATTTATCTCTTCCTGATGTATATTACAGGAGGGATGAGAAGGCATGTCACTTGCTTAAGTAGGACTTCCTCGACTACCCTCACTATACAAGCTCACAGAACCACTTACTTTCTGACGTCACTTGTATCACAGTTATAATTTTTTTAGCTACCTGTGCAAATGCTGTAAGATGTATATGCTATGCTGGGGCTTTCTCTATTTTACCCATCAATCTGCTACTAACTACTTTTCAGTGACACCTAAGTAACAATGGAAGGCAAATACACCTTCCATTGACTGTTGACTGTTTTTCTGTCACCCCGAAAGGAATGCCAAAAGCAGATCCATAGTTATGTCATATTTCACCTTACTATTCCCTGGATCTAAACCAGAAAATGAGCATTAGATTAGAATGAGCATGCCTTGGATCGAAGAGCCATATTCTCTTCTTCCAGTTCCTTGAGCTTTTCTTGCAGCATGTCCAACTGCAGCAAACCTTGAGATAAGCTAAAGGACTCATTGAAGCGAAGAGGTGTAGAACAGCTGGAGTCAGTTTCACTCTCTTCAGAAGCAATGGAGACGATTCGGAGCAACTCATCTTTCTTGGATAGCTCATGCTGTAGCTGATTAACCTGCACGTTAAAAAAAGAAAGCAAGCTTGACTTCCATGTGCTAATTGGAAGTTATACTGCATGTAAATAAGCAATGTAGTTTCTAACTCATGGAATAATTATTTTTCGTCATAAAATAAAATAATAAAGTCAGCTGCTAGATTTTATTGAATAAAGTAGTAAGTGCCAAATTGAATAAACCTCAGATGCTTCTTAAAACTATAGTTTTAGGGCAGCTAAACTCGACATTCAGCTTTTTTCTATGGTAGGTGGGGAAAAAAGCCAATTTTCATGTTCTATCTAATAGGAATACAGAAGGAAAACTTCTGTATATAATAATAATAATATATTCACGGTTGAAAACAAAACAGAAGAACTTTCAAAACATCAAAGTGGCCCTCTGCTACAAAACTTCATCTCAAGGACTTACACACCTAAGTGGTATATGTCAAGAACTATGCATGCCTTTTTAGGAGTTTTCAGTTCTGGAAAATATATACTTACAGCTACAGGCTTAAATGTTATTGATTATAATGAATTTATAAAATATAAATGAAACTAGGTAAAAATAACAAATTCTAGAAATTTAACCATTTAATAATGCATCAGTTCTCACTATGAATGCTTATTGCTACAAAATAATAAACCACAATACTGGTTTGAACTCTATGGGGTACGTCTATAAGGATTTTTTTTCAATACTGTTAAAATGTACTTTCTCTTCCTTAAATTTTCTTAATGACATTTTCTTTCTCTAGGTTACTTTATTATAAGAATACAGTACATAATATATATAACATAAGACATGTGGACTGTTTTTTTCTTCCTATGAGAGTTTTTTTGTTGTTGTTGTTTGTTATAGGGCACAATGCACTCACCAGAGAGACAGAGAAACAGAAAGCAAGATCAACCACCAGGGGGATGGCCACACCACAATCCCTTTCTTCCATTTTTCTCTTGGGATTTTAGGCATGCACGCATACATGTCTAGTGTGAGTTTTAAGCCACCTGGTCCAGGACTTGAACTGTGGTCAACTATGTGGGAGTCCATCACTGTAGCCATTATGCCATCTACTGGTCCCTGTGTTGACTGTATTATCAGTAAGGCTTCTGGTCAACAGTAGGCTATTAGTAGTGAAGTTTTGGGGAGCTCAAAAATTATACATGGGGATCAGCAGATGACGTAATGGTTATGTTGCTGGACCCCCATGTAGTTGACTGTGGTTCGAGTCCCAAACCTGGTGGCTTAAAACTGACGCCAGGCATGTGTGCATGTGTGCCAAAAATCCCAAGAGGAAAATGGAAGAGAAGGGATTGTGTCATGGCTATCCCCTTTGAGGGGTGATTTCTCACTTTCTGTCTCTGTCTCTCTGATGAGCGCACACATCCTATAGCAAAAATTTCTTTAGAAAAATAAAGTTATATGTGGATTTCTGATCACATGTGTAGGCTGTGGGGGTAAGTGCTGGCATGCCCAACACAGTGTTCAATGGTCAAATGTAAACATATTTTCAAAAATGTCTTTTTCCTTTCTTCCTCTTATTTTGGTCCTAAACAAAAATTCCTACACATTTGGTTATCCCTTTTTAAAAAATAAATGTAAGACAAGATCACACACCATCTATACAAAGGGTGAGGATGGTCTTAGAATCTAAGCAGGATGGGCTGGCCCTGTAGCTCAGTGATTAAGAGCCAGATCCCAGATGGCTGGCTGCAGTATGAATGCTGGCCCTGGAGCTTGAAAAACATGGTGGAAACAAGTTCATGCATTCCTAAAATCCCAAAAGGATGGAGAAATGGAGAAGGACTGGAGTGTGACCATGCCTCATTGGGGTGTGCTTTTTTTTTTTTTTTTCCTCTCTCTGGTAAATGTACATCCTCTGATAAACAAAACAAACACACAAACAAAGACTATTAGACAATCTAAGCAGGATGCCACAGGTACTGGAGATATGAATATAGGCATTAAATTGACTAAGGTAAAGTCATGTGGATGTTCTTCTGTACAACAGCATTTCATTTCTCTAAGTTCAGTGGTTGCCAACAACAGGTACCTGGGCTATTTACCTACTGCCTTCATTCCAGGGTCTCCCATTGCACAAGACCTAATTATGTCATGCTATAAATACTTGATCAAAGGCTTACTTGGTCAAAGGCTTGTACCAATTGCTCCTCCAGAGCTTCATTCTGTTCAGATAAGACATGGTTCCGTTTTAAGAGAGCTTGTCCAATTCGAGCTGCTAGCTCCAGATCACGATCCCTCTGTTAAAACACCAAGTACACCTTTACCTAATCTGATTACACAATTAAACAGCAGCTTACAAATCTTGCAGTAAATTTTGCCAAACTCAAAAGCAATGTCCTAGAAAGCACCAAGTTTCATTTTAATGCCCAGATACCACAAATGAACACAGGGTTGGGCACACAGGGTAGTGTTTGACAAATGTTGGTCAGAAGACCAGTAGGCAGTGTGGTGGCTAAGGCTCTGGACTCCCATATGGGACACTATGGTTTGAGTCTAAGACCTAGCAGCTTGAAAATCATGCTGAGAGCGTGTGTCCAAAATCTCAGAAGGAGAGTGGAAGAGACAGGATTGTGGCATGTCGTCCCCACTACCCAGGGGGTGATTTCTCACTTTCCTTCTCACTGTTTCTCTCTGGTGAGTGCAGTCACCCTATGGCAAAAACCTTAAAAAATAAAAAGAAAATAGTTATAAATCCAAGACGGCATTTAAAAAAATATATTTTTTTCTTTTTTTCAGAGAGATTTTTACTATAGGGTGCATGTACTCACCAAAGAGACAGAGAAAAATAAGAAACCACCCCTAGGGGTGGATGGCCATACCACAATCCCTTCTTCTCCACTCTCCTCTCAAGATTTTAGGCATGCACACACTCATGCTCAGTGTGTGTTTCAAGTCTCCAGGACTTGAACTGCAGTTGGCTATGTGGGAGTCCATCACCTTAAACACAACACCACATTCTGGCCTTCCATTGTTTTTTTTTGGAGAGGTTTTTGCTATAGGGTGCATGGGCTTGCCAGAAAGACAGAGAGAGACAGAGAGACAGAGAGCAAGAAATCATCCCCCAGGGGAGATGGCCACACTGCAATCCTTTCTCCATTCTCCTCTCGGGATATTGGGCATGCACGCACATGTGCCCGGAATGAGTTTAAGCCACCCACCGGGTCCGGGACTCAAATTGCGGTCGACTACATGGGAGTCCAGCAACATAGCCATTATGCCATCTGCTGGTCGCCTGGCCCCCCATTTTTTGAAATTTAACAAAATTTATTGATCATCCTAGTAGATACCAGCACCCCAACTGTTAAACTTACAATTTTGGAGAAGGAGAAAATTCTGGCACATAGTAAAAGCCTAATAAACATTTGTTGAATGCATTTGTCTATCAAGCAAGGTAAGGATACAGAATTTACATAGTGGGTCTTCAGAAAAGTCATGACGCATTTTTCTATGCAAAAATGTGTCATGACTTTCCCGACAACTTAATATTTAAGATATGGGGATCAGGTAGAATATTAAAAACAATTCCTTTTAGGGCAACATTTATATATACTCAGAGCCAGCAGCTTCAAGGAAAGCACAGTAAGAGTTCTGTTGCCAATGGTACAAGAATGATAACACAAAATAAATTAGGGGATAAAAGCCCAGAAATTTTGAAGCTACTGCAATCTACCTAGAGTACAGAGGAGAAGGGTTGGTTTAGAGGAATGGTGGGGCCAGGAGGTGGTTAAGGGGCTGGATTTCCCCTATGGTTGACTGCAGTTTGAGTCCTGGACCCAGAGATTTAAGAATCATGCTGGGGGTGTGTGCATGTGTGTTCCAAATTCTGAGAGAATGGAGAAGGAACTGCGGAGTGGCCATCCATAGGAAAAAGGGGTGATTTCTCACTTTTCCTTTTTCCGTCTCTCTCCAGTGAGGACATGTCCTATGGCAAAAACCTGGAGAAAAAAAAAAAAAAAGACATTGGTGGTGATAGTTGCATAGAGACCTGTTGAGAAACCAAGCCACAGCCTTCTATCCAGAGTTACTCTTTCTGGGTAGACAGTGATACTTAAAAAGGCCTTAAGAGTCCCATCTGCATGTGGTGACGAGTATTAAATTCTGTAGGAACAAAAACGGTCAATATATGAGGGAATCTTCAAAAGTTCATAGAAAGTACATATTATAAAAAAACTATATGTGGACTTCTAAATTTTAGCATCAAAAATGAACTTGTACTTTAATTTCATTTTCCATGAGCTTTTTGAAGTCCCCTTATATATGCATCTGATATATGAGTATGGGTTCTATTTATATTTTTAAAAAATCACTATATAAAGAAATTAAAGCTTCTATCTTTCAGATAAACTAAAACTGAGATATAAGGGGAGACTATTAGTGACTGCTAATTGGAAGAAGTATACTATACATATTAAAAATGCCATGTCATAGGGCTGGCAGGTGGAGTGGTGGTTAAGGGTGCTGGACTCCCACATAGCCAACTGTGCTTTGAGTCCTGGACTGGCGGTTTACTTTCTCACTTTCTGTCTCTCTCTCTTGCCCTGTCCCTCTCTTATCAAATTAAAACAAACAAACAAATGAAGTTAAATCAAATAACCTTAGAAAGAAAAATGCCATGTCATGGACAAAGTGAGTTCAAACTATAGCTCAAACTGAAAGTAAAAAGGAGAGATGCTCCATATTGCAGGTCTCCATTTGCAATGGAGCTGCTCCTTGAATGGGAAGCTTAGTTCCAGAGTGAGTACCTACAGGGACTATTAAAAATAAAATTGCCTCTGTGTGTGTGTGTGTGTGTGTGTGTGTGTGTGTGTGTGTGTGTGTGAGCATGCCCCAAATCCCGAGAGGATGGAGGAAAAGGGACTGCAGTGTAGCCATCCCTCCTGGGAGGGGGGATGTGTGATTTCTCACTTGCCCTCTCTACCTCTCCGTCTCCTCTCCTGCGAGCCCATGTGCCCTATGGCAGAAACCTAAAACAAAAAGGAATGCTTTTCTAGACAGGGAGGCCACCAGCATCATTAAATCAATTAATCAGCTCTCTACAAATTTACAATAAGCCTCAGGAACTATTTGACTTTGAAATGCCAGTTGGTATGATAGTTGTTCCAAACATAACGACCTTAAATAAAATAACCCAAAGCACATACATCATCACTTTTCATTTAATGTGTAAATTTGATAGATTTCAAATGATCCTTAAGGTTTAGCTCTCTGTACTAGAGAAATAAAGGGTATATTCCTACCTCTGCCAGGAGGTGTGTAACCATGTCGATGTCATTGTAAGTTTTGGTCATCTGCTCCACCCTGTCTGTGCCTAGAACTAAAAGACAAAAACAGCTGTATATAGGCTTTAGAAATGGCAGAAAATTTAAAATATTCATAAGAATTTGAAGATAGCAGTGATAGCAACAAAACTTCCAAGCTTTTACAAAGCCTAATTCATGAGAAAAATACATGTGATGAAGAGAAAAAAATGTTTCAGGTATCAGACACTCAGGAAATGAGCCAATCATTCCCAAAGTGTCTATCATACAATGAATTAAAGTATCAAATCACAAGGCAGTCATCTTTTCACTATCTCATCCTTCCCTGATTAGAAGCCTGGCCACACAGCTGAGAATGTAGGCTGGGAGAATTAAGTTACTAATTGCTTAACACCGTAATCTAAATTAAAGTTATTGAGGGGCAAGTTAGTTTAGGTTCCCTGATAAGAAGCCTGGCCACACAGTTGAGAATTAAGTTACTAATTGCTTAACACCGTAATCTAAATTAAAGTTATTGAGGGGCAAGTTAGTTTAGGGTTATGTTGTTAAAAAGGAATTTAATTAAAATTCTGTGATGGAACCAGCAGATGGCGTACTGGTTACATTGTTGAACTCCCATACAGTTGAGCTTGGTTTGAATTCTAGACCAGTGGCTTAAAACTCTCACCAGGCACATGTGCGTGTGGACCCAAGATCCCAAGAGGAGAATGGAAGAGAAAGGACTGTGATGTGACCATCCCCCATGATTTCTTGCTTTCTGTTTTTCTGTCTTTTTGGCAAGCGCCTGTGCCCTATAGCAAAAATCTCTCTCTCTCCCAAAGGAAAAAAAAAAAAAGGAATTCTGTGATTATCTTGACCATCTATGACTACCTATCATGTGAATTAAACACGGGGAAGGATCTGTAGGACTTGCTGTGTAGCTCTGTTATACATTATATCCTTTTAAGCTTAATTAAAAGCCTCTTATTTCTTATCTGATAATCTCCATATTTAGGTCTCTGCTATAAAATAAAATGCTGTACTATTAGTTGCATAATTCACACCCTATATTTCTGTGGTCACAAGTTCAGGGATTGTCAATGCACCTGGATAAGTTAGCTCAAAAGAGAAGGGCACTTAGATATGACTCCAATGATTTCACAGACACAATAAGCAGTATCTTTTAAAGCTAGTGATGTGTAACAAGAAGGATCTTTTTTATCTTAACACATTACATGATATGTTACTCCAGCACATGGATTTGTGTTTGACTGCAACTGATGTCAATGGTTTTTTAGTGAGTCGCTTAACCCTTCTGAGATTCAGATTCCATATTTATAAGATGGAGGTGATAATAGTCATCTCACAAGGCCACAGGAAGATCAAATATGAGAATCTATTGAGCAATGGAGTACTCAGAACCTGCGGCCACACACAACTGTTTTTACAGTTACTACTTCTTAAACACAACTGGTAAAAGATGGTTCTTTTTTCATTTTCATTTTATTTTTGATGGTTCTTATTTTAAATTCTCTGTAAACAATTCACTGGATAGTATAATTTTAGTCACTGTAATTCCAAAGCCTTTTTTTTTTTTTTTTTT
>NW_006159858.1:3486793-3506240 GCF_000334495.1 Tupaia belangeri chinensis
GCTCCCATGGGTGATGTACACGCCACAATCCCTTCTCCTCCATTTCCTCCTTTCGAGATTCTGGGCATGCATGCACATGCACTTAGCAGTTTGTTAAGCTGCTGGGTCTGAGAACCTCATAGCTGGTTTTTTAAGCTGCTGGGTCTGAGAACCTCATAGCTGGCCATGTGGAGTCCAGTTGTCTTAACTACCATACTGTAGGTCGGCCCCTGAAGTCCTATCTTTGTGTGTGTGTGCGCGCATTTTTATTCTTTTTTTTTCTTTTTTTACATTTAATCACTGTACCATCTATTTTTTTGTTGTTGTTGAGGTTTTTGCTATAGGGCGCATGTGTTCGCGAGGCTGACAGAGAGACAGAGAGACAGAAAGGGAGAAATCATCCCCCAGGAGGGATGGCCACGCCACAATCCCTTCTCCTCCATTCTCCTCTCGGGATCTTGGGCACACACGCACACGCGCCCAGTGTGAGTTTTAAGCGACCGGGTCCGGGACACGAACTGTGGTCGACTACGTGGGAGTCCAGCGACATAGCCATTACGCTAACTGCTGGTCCCAATCACTGTACATCTTTACAGCATACAAAATGGGTTTTCCCAGCATGAATACATTGTGTATCAGTCCAGAGATATTACTATATACATTATCATCACCAGATAATTTTCCATTTTTGTGTTCATTAAATGATTTTGCTTCATTTTTTCCCCCTTGATTCCCTCTCTCCCACCACCATAGTATATCCTCCTCCCACACTGTCTCTTCTATCTATAGTTGCTCTCTGTGTCTTTATACCTCCCCAACTTTGTTTCTCTCATACTGTGCAGACATTTGGTATATATGAAGTGGGGACATATAATATTTCTCTTTCATATTCTGGCTTGGTACACTTAGTATTAAATCTTCCATATGCATCCACTTTTGATCAAATGCCAGGGTCTCATTGTTTTCTATGGTGAGCAATATTTCATAGTCTACATGGGACACACTTTTCAATCCATTCATCTGTCCTGGAACTTTTGGATTTATTCCATGGTTTAGCAATTGTGTATAATGCTGCAATAAACATGGATGTGCAAGTACTTTTTTAACTGAGTGTATACCTATCCTTTGGGTAGGTATCTAGGAATAGAATTACTGGATCATAAGGTTTGTAGGTTTTTGAGAAATCTCCACATTGTTCTCTACAAAGGCTGTACTAATTTACATTCCCACCAACAATGTAGGAGAGTTCCCTCTTCACTGTAGTCTTGCTAGCACTTATTATTCTTTCTTTCTTTTTTTCTTTATTATTATTATTTTTTGGAGGGGTTTTTGCTATAGGGCATGTGCGCTCATGAGACAGACAGAGAGACAGAGAGACAGAAAGCGAGAAATTACCCCCCAGGGGGGATGGCCATGCCGCAATCCCTTCTCCTCCATTCTCCTCTCGGGATCTTGGGCACGCACGCACACGCGCCCGGCATGAGTTTTAAGCCACCGGGTCCGGGACGTGAACCGCGGTTGACTATGTGGGAGTCCAGCGACATAGCCATTACGCTAACTGCTGGTCCCTCTTTATTTTTTTCTTGAGAGATTTTTGCTACAGAGTATATGCAATCGCTCAAGACAGAAAGAGACAGAAAGGTAAAAATCACTCCCCATTGGGATGATAGCCATGCTACAATTCCTTCTCCATTGTCTTCTCTGGTTTTAGGGAATACACTCATAGACACCCACTATGAGTTCCAAGTCACTGGGTCTGAGACCTGAACCACAGTCAATCATGTGGGAGTCCAGCACCCTAACCACTACATTATTTCTCAGCCCTATTCTTTATTTTTTTAACCTTAGCCATTCTGACTGGGGTTAGATGATATCTTGTTGTGGTTTTGATCTGTCTCCCTTATGATAAGGGATGTAGAGAATTTTCTCATATGCTTTTGTGCTGTTTGTATGTCTTTCTTGGAGAGTTGACTGTTCAGCTTGTTTTCCCATCTTTATTGGATTGAATATTTTTTTGGGGGGTAAGCTGCTTAAGTTCCCCGCATATTCTGGTTATCAGGCACAGTTTGCAAATATATTTTCCCATTCTCAAGATTGTCTCTTCCTAAAGTATTTCCTTAATTAACACTTTAAGGTTCCCCAAAGACTATGGATGTGGGGATGTTATTAAATATGCTTTAATTTTATCCAGGCTTTTAAATTTCTCCCTAGCATCACTGCCTAAAATGAACCTGGGAGTTACCCACAGCTTAGTTATTAATTACAGTGGTATTCCTAGTTAAAAATAAAGTGCTGGGTTGGTGGTATTAAGAGATAGCTGAGCAGGTTTAAACTGAAAATACAAAAACTGTCTTTAAAATCTAGACATAAACATTATCATTCCTAAATAACATATAAGTAGAGAAACTGACTCCACTATTTAACCACAGTGACAATAAGGGAAACAGGCTTTTGGGCCTGAGGAGTAGACACAATTTAACTGGGTAGCATAGGAGAAAGGGAGGATTAAAAAAATTAAGACAGAAACTACAATGAGTGATCTCCTCTACTTCCAGTCTCAATAACAAAACTAGGGGGCATAGATTAAACCAATATATCCATGCTCTAAACTAACTACAGAAAACCAGCCAATGACTGCAAAACAAATGTGATCTAGAGCAGTGGTTCTCAACTCCAGGTTCTGATTGAACTGATTTAGAGGAGACCTAGGGTACTCGTAGGATGTAGAAGTTTCCCAGGTGTTCAGATGTGAGCCAGGGATGAAAACTACAATCTGGTTAATATCCAGAGCAAGGAAAACAGGAACCCTAGAGACTTAAAGAAGTTGGTATACAACTAAATAATATTTTATATGAAATGATTGACCAGATGAAGAAGTGGCAAATTTATCTCAAAGTAAAACTAGTCAGTTGAGGATAAACAACTGTGAACTATAAGTTACACGAGAAAAAAGCAGAAGAAAATGGGCACAGAAACATAGTTAAGAAAAGTTTAGGTCAAAACATTTTTTAGTGAACAGAAACAAAAATATACAGTTGTCCTTTAGTATCCAAGAGGGATTTAGTTTCAGGATTTCCTCCCATCTCCCCCATACCAAAATCAACACACGCTCTAGTTTCTTATATAAAAAGGCATAATATTTGTATGTAGCCTATGCAAGGCCTCCTGTCTACTGTAAATCATCTCTAGGTTACTTATGATGCCTAATGCAATGTAAGTGCTATGTGAAAAGCTGTTATGCTGTACTGTTATTTATTTGTATTATCTTTTATTGTTATTTTCCCAATACTTTCAATCTATAGATATGTTCACACCTTAAAAGAAAAAGTGGGAGTTACGCTGATTTTTAATATGTGCACACAGATGTATATCTGGTATTTCACTAGATAAGGGCTTTGGGATGTTCTTAGTGGACAGAGATAGAAACAGCGGCTTGGTGGGAAGAGCCCATTACTGGTCTCCTACATCATCTAGGTTTTTTCTAAGGATATAGAACCTGCAGTCACAGAACGACAACTGTATTTCCCATAAATGCTCACCACCTGTCACAGTATGAGAATTTAAAGCTGGACCTTAAAAAGTTATCTAGGTTAATCTCATTTTCTTGTATGAGGAATCGTCTCTTACAGAAATTATGTGATAGGTCCAAGACCACAAAGCAAGCTATTAGTGACAAAGCCAGGATCTTTTTTTTTTTTTTTTTTGAGAGAGATTTTCGCTATAGGGCGCGTGCGCTCGCCAGACAGACAGAGAGAGACATAGAGACAGAAAGCGAGAAATCACCCCCCAGGGGGGATGGTCCCGCCGCAATCCCTTCTCCTCCATTCTCCTCTCGGGATCATGGGCACGCACGCACACGCGCCCGGCGTGAGTTTTAAGCCACCGGGTCCGGGACGCGAACCACGGTCAACTACGTGGGAGTCCAGCGACATAGCCATTACGCTAACTGCTGGTTCCACAAAGCCAGGATCTTAATATGGAGGTGATTACAATGCCCATCTCACAAGGTCACTGGGAAAAAACTAGGTCATGTAGGAAGCCAGTAATGGGCTCTCTCTACCATGCTATTTCTTTTTCTTTTCTTTTTGGGGAAGTTGTTTTTTTTTGTTGTTGTTGTTGTTTGTTTGTTTGCCATAGGGCACATGTGCTTGCCAGAGAGACAGAGACAGAAAGACAGAAAGCGAGAAAATCACCCCTCAGGGGAAATGGCCACACTGCAATTCCTCCTCCATTTTTTTCCTCTTGGTATTTTGGGCACACACACATGCCTGGCATGAATTTCAAGCCTCTGGATCTGGGACTCAAACTACATCCAGCCATGCAGGAATCTAGTGACATAACCATTATGCCATCTGCTGGTCCCTCATGCTGCTATTTTTGCCACCATCCCACTGAGAACATCCAAAAACCCGTATCTAGTGGAACACCAGCTATACTTCTGTGCATGCATATTAGAAAACAGCATAGCTCCCAATTTTTCTTTTAAGGTATGAGTGTGTCTATACATGTCTATATACAAGAAAGGCTGGAAAGATAGACATTAAAATGTTAATAGTGGGGCCAGCAAGTGGCATGGAGGTTAAGGCTCTGGAGCCCACATAAACAACCAGGTGGTTTGAGTCCCAGAAATGGCGGCTTAAGTAATCATGCTGGGCATATGTACATGCATGTCCTAAATCCAAGAGGAGACTGGAGGAGAAGGAACTGTGCTGTGGCCATATCCCAAGGGGTAACCTCACTTTCTCTCTGTTATTCTCTGTCTCTCTTTCTCTCTGGCAAGAACACACGCCCTATAACAAAAACTTTTTTAAAAAGTATGTTAATAGTGGTTATTTCTGGATAGCAATCATGGCTGGTCTTTTTTTTTTTTTTCCAGTTTTTTGCTAATATTCCCTGAAGAACAAATGCTATCTTTGCAATCAGAAAAAAAAATTGCAACTCTTGTTAAGAGCTTTCAAAAACCCAAAATGAACTTTTAAATGCTTAAAATAGTCATTACTGCAAAGAAGCTATCAATAGATAGTTCAGAATTCTTGAATCCTCATGTTTTATATGAAACAATCTATATACTATCAAGCCCCAAAGGCTAGGCTGCTTCTATTATACCCAAAGAAATCTCAGTCGGAAGGCAGGCAGGAACACAAAGAATTCCTCTCTGCAGCCTAATCAGTTCTGTCTTCTCTTCTTCAACACAATACTCCTGATAAAGACATGTTGCACTCGGGGGCACAGCTCTGTGCTCTCTTGGCACGTAGGCGTTGTGATTAAATGTGTCAAGTGCCATAGACTATCTCTTCACTATAACCCTGTAACAAAGAATGTAGAGATAGCCAAGCAGCCTGACTTTAATCAGCCCTATCAAAATCTAGTTTCTCTTCAGTTTTCAATTGTTAAAATAAAAGTATGCTAAATGGTACAGAAATTAGCAATGATTCTTGCTTAATTTCTGGACACAAACTTTCTCAATGCTCTAAAGCATGAGGTATACACCACAGAGATGATCAACATTTTTACCAAGTTGATTTCTGAAGTTTATTAATTACTATTTAACATTTTTGGTACAATATTTGGAGAATCTAATGTTTCTGAAAATGTGTGTGTAGGGGTGGGGATGGTAATATGTATCAGGACTTCACTGATCCTTACTTTATATTCAATTCCTGCATAATTTCACATCAACCACCCCAATCTCACATTATTTTCAGAACAGGAAAGACCAGTGTTAATCCATTCTGATACCTCCGTAGGTTAGTCTATTATATGAAATGGGACTCGACAGTATGTGCTTTTTAGAGATCAAGAATTTTTACCCCCATTACTGAATTTTTTAAATAATTATTTAATTTATTATTATTATTATTTTAAAATTTGCTATAGGGCACATGCGGTCACCAGGGAAGGAGAAAGTGAGAAAGTAAGCTACCAAGTCTGGGACTCAGAACGCGATCAACCATGTGAGAGTCTAGTGCCTTGACCATCACACCACCTGCTGGCCCCAATTACTGATTTTAAAATATAATTCTAATCTTTCGTCACTTTCTAATCTTCCCACATCAAAAACCAAAACCAAAAACAAAAATGAAAATGAAACATGAATGCCACCCACATGCGTAGTAAAAGCTGCAGTGGCACCTGACAACTACAGACAGGTCATGAAGTTTTGACCCTAAAGTGACTGTAGCACTTGTTTCTATGATAGAGAACATTTTATACAGTACAAAAAACTGTCTTGAAAGGAACTAAGAATTAAAAGGAGGAGATGGAGGGCAGCCTTTCCCATCAGGGCTCCAGGGGAGAATTAAGCCCTCCAGGCAGCGATTTATTTAAATGACAGTTCCCTCAATTTTCCCAGGGATGGGTACAAAGCTAGTAATGATACATAGGTGATAATCTCTTATGCAATAAATATCTTAAGAGCAATAAATATCTTTTGTGGAACTGGTAGACAGAACTGATCTAGGGGAATTATCAATCTGCTAACCTGGTTTATGGTTAATGCTGAACATTATTAATCATACTTTATTTCCTGCAAGTGCAGACTAGTGATTTGTGCTGCTTGAGGAAAGTATACCTACCAATCAAAAGTAGTAATTTCTACAACTGTTTTTCTCTGCAAAATTGTGTACCCTCCCTAATTCCTTAATTCTTCAGTTAATGCCACCATGAAACGGTCATTCAGTTTTGGCTGACAATGCTTTATTTGTGTGAATTATGTATTATTTCAACTTTTACATGAAGTCCCCACCATAATGTATACTACATATATTTTTCTTTCTTTCCTTTTTTAACAGAACTTTGCTTTTTTTGTCTGTCAAATATTTCTTCCCTTTCTACCTCATACCCGCCCTCTACATCCACTCTCCACCTATTCCTTTCCCTTTCAGTCTCTGGGATTTATACTCATCCTACCTACTATCATATCTTCAGATCTCTTGATTTCTGCCATAGAAAGCAAATATTTGGTACAAATTGAGTATGGATAGTGTGTATCTTTCAAAGTCTGGCTCGTATTGCTCAACATTAAGGCTTCTACATTCGTCCACTTTGAATCAAATGGCAGGATGTCATTGTTTCTTAGAGCTGAGTAATATTTCATAGTACATATGTGCCACACTTTTTCAACCAATCAGTTTTTAGACACTTAGGCTGGTTCTATGGTTTAGTCATTGTAAATAATGCCACAATAAACAAGGATGTGCTAATTGAGTGATTTCCTGTCCTTTGGGTAAATACCAAAGAGTGAGATTACTGTCACAAGGTATGTCATAAGGTAGTTCTCTTTGTAGGTTTTTGAGTAAGCTCTATGTTGCTCCCATGGAGGTTGCATTTCCATTTCCATCACCAGCCTCACCAGCACTTGTCAATTTTTTTTTTTTATTCTAGCCATTCTAACTGGGGTTAAAAAGGATCTCAATGTGTGTTTTTTAAAAAAAAAACTTTAATTTTACTTACTATTACAATAATTATTTTAAATAATTTGCTACAGGGTATGTGCACTCGCTAGAGACAGAGAGAAAAAAAGAGAGAGAAAGCAAGAAAGTTAGCTGTCAGGGCTGGGACTCAAACCACGGTCAGCTATGTGGGAGTCCACTGCCTTAACCACCATGCCACCTGTTGGCCCATCAGTGTGGTGCTACTTGCATTTCACTCAGTACGAGAGACTGCAAACATTTTTTCATATGACTTTTGTTACTTATAAGGCTTCATTGGTGAGTCTATTCATTTGCTCCATTTTTAAATTGAGTTATTAGTCTCTTTATGGACAAGATGCTTGAGTTCCTTATATATTCTGGATATCAGTCCCTTGTTGGAGGGATGATTTGTAAATATTTTCTCTCATTCCAAGGGTTGTGTTTTCACTCTAATTATTATTTCCTTTGCTGTGAGGAAGATTTTTAGCTTGATGTAATCCCAATTGTCTATTTTGGGGATTATTGCTTATGCTTTAGAAGTCTTATTTAAGAAATCTTTGCCTACTCCAATGTCTTAAAAAGTTTCCCCGACATTTTCTACTAGTAGTTTTATAATTTGAAGCTTTATATGTAAATCTCTGATCCATTTTGAGTTGATTCTTACTAATACAGAGAGATAGGGAATCCAGTTTCGTTTTTCTGAAGGTGAATATCCAGTTCTTCCAGCACAAATTGCTGAAAAGACTTTCTTTTCTCCACTGCATTGTCTTGTACCCTTTGCCAAAAATCATTTGGCTGTATGATTTGGGGTTTATTTCTGGAATCTTTATTCTGTTTCATTGGTCTGTGCTTATTCTTGTGCCAGTACTATGCTGTTTCTATCATTACTGCTTTCTTTGCAATATATGTTGAAGTCAGGTAGTGAGATGCCTCCTATTTTATTTTTTTTGCATAATATTGCCTTGGTGATACAGGGTCTTTTATTATTCCAGACAAATTTTATTTTTTTTTCCTTTTTCTGTGAACTATTACAGGCAATTTGATTGGAGTCACACTGACATTTTGATTATATTAAGTCTTCCAATCCAAGAACATGGGATATCTTACCATTGTTTTTTCTATTTTAATCATATTAAATTTCTTTCTTCAGTTTTTCATAGTTTTCCTTGTAGAGGTCTTCAACCTTTTTGGTTAGGCTTCTTCTTAGGTATCTTATTCATTTTGTGGCTACTATAAATGGGACTGCTTTCTTCAATTCTGTCTCAGTCTGTTCATTGTTGGTGTACAAAAATGCTGGGACCAGCAGTTGGCACAATGGCTATGTTGCTGGACTCCCATGTAGTCGACCATGGTTCGAGTCCTGGACCCAGTGGCTTAAATTCATGCCAGGCACATGTGTGTACGTGCCCAAGATCCAGAGAGGAGAATGGAGAAGGGACTGAGGCATGGCCATACCACCAGGGGGGTGATTTCTCGTTTTCTGTCTGTCTGTCTGTCTGTCTTTCTCTCTGTCTTTCTGGCGAGTGCGGGCACCCAATAGCAAAAACTTATCCAGAAAAAAAAAAAAAAAACCTACAGATTTTTATATTGGTTTTGTATCCTGCTACTTTACTGAATTCATTTATCACTCCCAGTAGTTTGTTTGTTTGTTTGTTTTTGGATTCTTTAGATTTTCTATGTATATAATCATATCATCATTTCCAAATAGAGACAGTTTAGCATCTTCTTTTCTTTTCTGAATGCCTTTTATAGACTAAAAGTGAAGGGATAGAAAAAGTTGTTTCATGCAAACAAACTTTTAAAAAGGCAGGAATTGCAATACTGATAACTGACAAAATAGATTTTAGGATATAAAGAGTAAAAAGAGACAAAGAAGGACACGACATGGTTATAAAAAGATTAATTTATCAAGAAGATATAACTATCATAAATATTTATGAATCCAATGCCAGGGCACCCAAATGTATAAAAGAAAGACTGCTAGAGCTAAAGGAGATAAAGATTACAACACATTAATTGTAGATTTCATCACCCCACTGTCACCACTGGACAGGTAATCTAGGCAAAAAAAATAAACGAAGAGACATAGGAACTAATAGATACCATGAACCAAATGGACCTGAGAGATGTATACAGTGCATTTCACCTAGAAATTACAAAATACTTTTTTCTCATCTCCACATGGAACATTTTCAAAGACTGACCACATAATAGGCCACAGAACAAGTCTTTATAAATTTACAAGTATAGAAGCTATTATCCAGCATCTTCTCTGACCACAAAGGAACTAAATTTAAAATCAACCACAGAAAGAGCCCTCAAAAAAACACAAAAAAACCTACTGAATGGACCAGTAACGAATGATGAGATTGAATCAGTAATAGTCTCCCAACAAAGAAAAGCCCAGGTCCAGATGGCTTCACTTCTGAATTCTACAAAACTTTAGAAGAGCTAAACCCAATTATCCTCAAACTACTTTTTAAAAAGATTCAAAAGGAAGGACTCTTCAAAACTCATTCAATAATATGAAGCCTCCATGACCTTGATACCAAAACTAGCTAAGGACATAACAAAAAAGAAAACTACAGACTCTAATATCCATGATGAATACTGATGCAAAAATTTTTCAACAAGAAACTAACAAACCAAATCCAACAGTATATTAAGATTATATACCATGACTAAGTAGGTTTTATCCCAGGGATGCAAGGATGGTTTGACATAAGCAAAATAAATGTAATACATTATGTCAACAGAAAGAAAGATAAAAAATCATATGATCATATCTAAAGATGCAGAAAAAGCATTTGATAAAATAAAATATCCCTTCATGATCAAGGCACTCAGCAAAATAGGGGTAGAACAGATAGTCTTCAACACAATAAAAGCCATGTATCACAGACCCATTTCTAACATCATACTGAATGGAGAAAAGCTGAAAGCCTTCCCACTTAAAACTAGAACAAAACAAGGCTGCTCACTTTTTTTTGGACAGGTTTTTGCTACAGGCCACTTGTGCTTGCCAGAAAGACTGAGAGAGACAGAGAGACAGAAAGCGAGAAATCATCCCCCAGGGGTGATGGACACGCTTCAATCCCTTCTCCTCCATTCTCCTCTCGGGATCTTGGGCACACACGCACAGGCGCCTGGCGTGAGTTTAAGCCACAGGGTCCAGGACTTGAACCACAGTCAACTACATGGGAGTCCAGCGACACAGCCTTATGCCAACTGCTGGTCCCAAGGTTGCTCACTTTCTCCACTCCTTTTCAACATAGTTCTGGAAGTTCTAGCCAATGCAATCAGACAGGAAAGCAAAATAAATGAATGACAATATCTACTATCAGTGATTCTCAAGCTTGAGTGTTCATCAGTATCATCAAGAAGACTTGTTAAAACATAGACTGCAGCGGTCACCAAGTGGTGTGGTGGTTAAGGTAATGGACTCCCACATGGTTGACTGTGGTTCAAGTTCCAGACTTGATGGCTTGCTTTCTCACTCCTTCCCCCACCGATGGTCAAATCAAAACTAACAAAATAAAACTAAATAAATAATTCTTTTTTTTTTTTTGAGAGGTTTTCGCTATAGGGCGTGTGCACTTGCCAGACAGACAGAGAGAGACATAGAGACAGAGAGTGAGAAATCACCCCCCAGAGGGGATGGTCACGCCGCAATCCCTTCTCCTCCATTCTCCTTTTGGGATCTTGGGCATGCACGCACACGCGCCCAGCATGAGTTTTAAGCCACCGGGTCCGGGACACGAACCGCGGTCGACTACATGGGAGTCCAATGACATAGTCATTATGCTAACTGCTGGTTCCCAATAATTCTTAAACAAACACACACATAAACAAAAACCATACAGATTGCAGTGTCCCACCCACACCTGTAGTGTCTGATTGGGGGGGAAGGGGAAGAATTTGAATTTTTAACAAGTTCCCAAATGATACTGATGGCAGTGTCCACATTTTGATCTTAAATAAAATTTATATAACTATGCCTCCTTTCCTTTTCTTATGCTGTACAAAGTGGTATAGGTGATTCTTTATTCTTCCTGGTTTGGGTGACTAGAGGGAACCACTCCTCTCTCCTTTCATGTGAGATGGGCTCCCAATTTTATATGCTGCCCATGTTTCCTTCCCAATCAGCTTTTTCGATTTCTTTGTGTTATATAAGAGAGAAAATTGCCTCTCCTCATGTCACCTCTTTTTTATTAGTTGATAAAATTCATTTTTTGTTTTTGTTTTCTGAGAGGTTTTCGCTATAGGGCGCGTGTGCTCGCCAGACAGACAGAGAGAGACATAGAGACAGAAAGCGAGAAATCACCCCCCAGGGGGGATGGCCATGCTGCAATCCATTCTCCTCCATTCTCCTCTCGGGATCTTGGGCACGCACGCACACGCACCCGGCATGAGTTTTAAGCCACCGGGTCCGGGATGCGAACTGCGGTCGACTACATGGAAGTCCAGTGACATAGCCATTACGCTAACTGCTGGTCCCGATAAAATTCATTTTAATGAGCACACATATCCACCAGCATGAGGGAAGAGGTATAAAAAGGGGCCAAAGTAACATCAGGGAGTTGAACTCTAGGGTAGCCTGTCAGAGAAGATAGTAATTACTCAAAATCACAAATCTTGAAATCTTGGGAGATAGAAATCTGTGGGAAAGGGTTAAAGTGTTTTGTATCTTATGTGTTAAACCTTGATCAATTTGCTAAACAAAGTATATCACTTACTTTTTACATTAATAAGATGCAAATTCCTAATACAAGTTATTTATATTTGACTAAACTATTAACAATTTACCTTCAAAAGAACAGTGAAACTGAAGCATAGTGTAGAGGTAAAGTTATTAGCAGACCAGTTATAATCTTAGCTTATTTGCTTCATGGTCTTAGGCATATCATGAATAGTTCAATTTTCAAATTGCTGAAATGAAAATAATACCATTAGACTAAGAAATAGGATAGTTTTCCAGAACCTTGAAGTATGAATCTATCATCCTATTAATCTCAAGTTTTAAATTGCTTCTTTGAATACCATGGTTTGCTTTGAATAACATCTTAAAGGTATCTTAGACTTGCTTATCTTTTATTTCTAGTCTTTTTATTTAAAATTCCTATGGAAAGTAACTCCACTAAATAATGATTTAAGACATCTTTGTTGCTATAGTTGCCTACAGGTCAAAAACCAAGCAAATTAGGAGGCATTTTCTGTCGTCATTGTATTAAAATAGTGGTAAACCAAATTTATTCATATAAAATTTCAGTAGGAAAGTTCTTTCCACATATTTAAAAATTCAACAAAGAAAACCAAACATTTTTCTTTTTAAAAAAATATCCTCCTACAAAACCTCAAGCAAGTAATTTCTCAAACTAAAAAATTATAAAAATCTTAAGAGCCTTAATTTAGGGTACAAATACAGTATTATTTGGGCTTCTTGATATTTCAAATTTAAAAAAATGTTCACTTTTTTTTTTTGGAGTAAATTCTATTAAGCTACTAGGTATTAGTTCTAGGAAACTACCTGATTCTAGGAAATCACTATTAAACAGGAGTTAATGGTTACTATGAAAATTACCACAATCTTTTTCTAGCAACAATCTGGCATTAAAAACACTGAAGTGCTTCCAGTGAAGTACTCACTGGAAAAATATCCAGATGTGATGCAATCTCACATTTACTTCAAATTTTAAAAATTTCACAAACATATCAGTACTAAACTTACAGACTTTCACTATATATTCTGCTAACAGGATATGCATGAAGCATTTTCACACAAAATAAATAAGCTCAGCCTTACTGTAGACTTTTGGAAAGAGATCAAATGCAAAAAGAGCTCCATATTTCAAAGTTTTAAAATCTCTCTATTTAATTTTGTCACTTCCTAACAGTGTGGTGTGAAACAAACTTATTTGCAGGGCCAATCTGGTTTAGCCTCTCTGACATATTCTCTATGAATCCTTAATAATGGGGATTACTGTACACATTTATTTTCCTTGGCATATTAAAATTACTTATATATCTGTGGTCTGTATTTCTTTCTTTCTTTTTTTTTTCCAGAGATTTTTGCTATAGGAAGTATGTACTTGCCAGAGAGATAAAAAATGGAAAGTCACCCCCCCAGGGGGGGGGCGGCAGGATAGCCATGCTGCAATCCTTTCCCTCCATCCTCCTCTCAGGATTTTAGGTACACGCACACAAGTACCAGGTATGAGTTTTAAGCCGCCAGGTCTGGGACTTAAACCGCAGTCGACTACATAGGAGTCCAGCAACATAACCATTATGCCATCTGTGGTCCCAGGACTATATTCCTTAATGACAGACATCATTTCTATGACTATGTTTTAATAGGGAACAGTCAAAAAATTGATGGCTCATGATACCAAACTATTAGGATGATAAATGTTGACAGACATAAAGGGATATTCAAATTTTAAATAATTTCATGCTCTTTTATTTATTTATTTCAATTTTATTAATTTATTTTTTTCTATAGGGCACAGGTGCTCACTGAGGATGGGAGGGTGGGGAGGTAGAGAGAGAGAGAGAGAGAGAGAAGAGAGGTCATCCCCCAGGAAGGATAGCCACACAGCAATCCCTTCTCTTCCATTTTCCCCTTTGGTACGCACACATACACATACTTGGTGTGTTTTTCAAGCTGCTGGGTCCGGGAGCTGAACCACTCAGTCTGCCATGTGGGATCCAGTAGCCTCAACCACCACACCCCCAACTGACCTAGTCACTGCTCTTTTAAAAGTTTCTCTTTCTACTTAGTCTGAGAAAAACAGAGAGTAAAAGTTAGAAGAAATGGAAACATCTAAGTATGCTTCCAACACTGAACAGATCATACACATGAAAAACTCTACATTCAGATAGAACACAATCAGAATCATCCTGTTCAATCAATCTGAGTTAAAGTTAAGTATTTGTAAAGCCACTACCAAGATACCCATGATTTTTTATTTCAATAGACAACTTTAAAAGGATAAAAAAAAAATACTTACTCATATAACGGAAAGTCTCTTCAGCAAGGACCGGAGAGAGAGTATCAGATCCATGCTGCTGTTGGTGTGGGGACTGAGTCCAGTCTTGATTTTCGTATAGAAACAGAGAGTCCACTCTTAGCTTATATTGTGGAAGCTGTTCTTCTAGTAGACTAACCAGCTCAACTTCAGGGAGATCCTCATTGGAGCAGACATCTAAAGAGGAGAGCCCATGTAAATGAGTTTAATCTATTTTTATTTACTAGGCTATGGAGAAAAAAATCATGAAATTAGTTTTATGAAAGTAAGACAGCTAAAGAAATGTTACACATGACTATTTTCCCACTGATTTTAATTAATATACCCTGGCACTATAGCTGGGTTTTCTCTACGTTTCTTTGAAAAGAGAACTTCTAAAGTAAAAATGATGCCACAGTTTCCGTTAAACACTATATAAAAATACACTGCTTAGAGAATATAATTATGTTTTAAAGTTTAAAATAAATTCAGGGAAATTTCTTGTTTCTTCCTTATCAATCTACATAATACTGTTTAAAAGGGGTCTTATCCAAGTGGACCAATGGAATAGAATAGAGACCCCAGAAATAACCCCCAAAGCTTACAGCCAACTGATCTTTGACAAAGGTTATCAGTCAATCCATTGGGAAAAGGAAAACCTCTTCAGTAAATGGTGCTGGAAAAACTGGGTATCCACCTGCAGAAAGATGAAATTGAACCCCCATCTCTCACCATTAACAATAATCAACTCAAAATAGATCAAAGATCTGAACCTAAGACCTCAAACAATAAAACTACTGGTGGAAAATGCTGGGGAAACTCTGGGAGACACTGGCGTAGGCAAAGTCTTCTTAAATAAAACTCCCAAAGCACAGGCAATAATCCCTAAAATAGACAAGTGAGACTATATTAGACTAAGAAGTTTCTGCACAGCAAAGGACACAGTATCAAGTGTGAACCGACAACCCTCAGAATGGGAAAATATTTTTGTTAAATATGCCTCAGACAAGGGACTGATAATGAGAATACATAGGGAACTCAAGTGCCTTATGCGAAAAAAAATGATTAACCCGATTAAAAGATGGGAAAGTGAGCTGAACAAAAGTCTCTCTAAGGAAGACATACGAACAGCCAAAAAGCATATGAGGAAATGCTCGACATCCCTCATCATAAGGGAAATGCAGATAAAAACCACAATGAGATACCACCTAACCCCTGTCAGAATGGCAAAGATTAAGAATATAAAAAGTGATAAGTGTTGGCGGGGATGTGGTGAAAAGGGAACCCTCCTCCACTGTTGGTGGGAATGTAAACTAGTTCAACCACTGTGGAGAACAATATGGAGGTTCCTCAAAGATCTACAAATAGAACTACCATTTGATCCAGCAATCCCACTTCTGGGTATTTACCCAAAAGACAGGAGAACGCTCAGTCAGAAAAGTGCTTGCACATCCATGTTTATTGCAGCATTATTCACAATTGCCAAGACATGGAACCAACCTAAATGTCCACAAACTGATGAATGGATTGGAAAAGTGTGGTATATATACTCTATGGAATACTACTCAGCCATAAAAAATAACAAGACCCTGGAATTTGATAGAAAATGGTCAGATATGGAGGATCTATTGCTGAGTGAAGTAAGCCAGGCTATGAAAGAAAGATATTGTATGTATCCACTCAATATATACCGACTATCCGCACTCTATAATAGAGAGCAAAAATTCGGAGGACATAAACACAGTGAAGGTACTTAATGAGAATAGGACAGTGTGGAATGGGGTAAGTGAAGAGAAGAGGATAGAGAAAGATAGCAAGTGAACAATAGAGAGACAGGACGTTAGTGAGAAACAGATAGGGGTTATTAACTGTTGATGATGACATGTATAGTATTCTCAACTGGATTGGTCTGAGAAGTATTTCATGATGGGTAAAGTCTTTTTACAAGCAAAATGAGAAATAGTGATCGACTGTTTTAAAAAATAATTAGAATAATAATAATGATTGAAAAAAACATAGAAAAGATATTGAATGATGAAGTGGGGAGATTAATGTCTCTGTATTGACTGACATGCATGGCATTCCCTTTTGAAAAAGCAATGTAATACACTGTAAAATTGTATATAACCCAATGTAATATAAAGAAGATTATGATGATAATAATAATAAAATTAAAAAATTAAAAAAATAAAAAATAAATATTTGACATTAAAAAAAAAAAAAGAAACTCACGCCAGGCACATGAAAAAAAAAGGGGGGGTCTTAACTTATATGCTTGAGTCACAGAGAGAAGCAATACAAAATAACCAGCAGAAAACAGCCAATTCAAAAGGGATAAAATGGTATGTTTAACAACACAACTTTAACTCTGAGGAAATATTCTTCAAAATCTGGAAAAGTTGCATTTTAGGATATTTTCATAGTGGCTAGAAACTTTAAAAAATTAGCATCAACATTTAAAGACTGGGATAAATCCTTTATCAATTTTATTTTAAAGATACAATACAATTAAAGCACTAAATATATGAGGAAAAGGAAGCCTGAAAGGGGAGGCAGAGTCCTAGAAATCCTCCCTAGTCTTCACAAAATATAAATCTAGTTTAACATAATCACCTTCTATGTCAGATAGTCCTGGGTTTGAGTTCTGGCTCTACACATACCATAATGTGACCCTGGAGAAGTTACTTAGTCTCTAAGCCTCAGCTTCCTCATCTGTAAAATGGAGATGAAAACAAAGTATGGTACTTAATTCCATGTACGAATTAAGTAAGATAAAGACATGAAAAATATCTGTATAGCGTACAATGCCTGGTACACTGTGAAGGCATTCCCTAAATATTAGCTTTCCTTTGGTGTTTCTAGAAGGTGTGTGTGCTCATCAGAGAGTTGGGGAAGAGAGGAAAGCATCCCTCAATGGGGTGGACGTGCCACAATTACTTCTCCATTTCTCTATCCTGTCAGCATTCTAGGCACACATACACATGTGGCCGGCACATCGTTCAAGGCACTGGGACTGGAATTCAAACTGTGACTGGCCCTGTGGGATCAGGCTCCCTTAACCACTAGGCCACAGAGTTGGCCCAATATTGACTTTTTTGTTTGTTTGTTTTGTTTTTTAATACATTTTTATTTATTTATTTATTTTTCATTTCATTTTCTTCCGTAGAATCACATTATTATTTGTCTTACAAAATGGATATTTCAACAGGTGAACATTTCTCCCTAGTACTGTTGATAAAACTACGAAATATCTCCAACAGATAATACCACATCTCTTTGTGCCATTAATGCTTTGCCTCCCTGTCCCTCCCCCGAATGTCCTTCCTCAGACTCTCCTCTTTCACTTTTTCTTTTTATCACTGTTTTACTATCAAGGTTTGGACCTAGATACCAAATCAAGTCTAAGTTAGCTAAAACATCTAAATAATTACAGAATATATATATATATATACATATATATATATATATATAAATATACATATACACAGTGTAGATATATATATATATTTTTTTTTTAAGCTTGATTTATTTATTCTGAGGGAGAGACAGACATCCCAATAGGGTCTTCAGACCACGATCCACCACCAAATTCAGCTGGCCTGGACCACTGGCATGCCTGCCTGGAGTGCTCAGGGAGGTTCAAGGAGGCAAACCCAGTTCCCATGAGGGTCCAGCTGCATTACCACTGTATCACTGCCTAACCCCATTTAAATTACAGAATATTAGAGGTAGAAAGAAGACACTTCAGGAAACTATCCGTTCAGAAACTGCTTCTTGGTAAGAAAACTAAAACTTAAAGATGAAACCTGGGTCCCAATTTCCTATTCAGCACTATGCCTACTTGACCACAAGGCCATTCCATTGCTTATCTGACCACTTGTCCTAGAAGGCAATTTCCTACACATCATGTCTTTAACATATCACGCTAGTTCTACAGATTTACTAATTCTTCCAGGTGTCTAATCTACTTACTGTCCTATTTTCATTCTTTTATTTTTGAAAGAGATATTTTTGCTATAGGGCACATGCACTTGCTGGAGAGACAGAGAAAGACGGAGAGACAGAAAGAAGTCACCTCCTAGAATGGATGGTCACACCACAATCCTTTCTCCTCCATTATCCTCTTAAGATTTTGGGCACATACGCACATGCGCCCAGTGTGTTTTTTTAATCCACCGGGTCTGGGATTTAAACCACAGTCGACTACATGGGAGTCCAGTGACATAAGTATTACACCATCTGCTGGTCCCTTTCTATTTTCATTCTTAATATTAGAAAGAACATGGGCTTTGGTATTAGACCTACTCTCTAAACCTGGCTCTTCTACTCATTAGTTATAGGGTGACAGATATGTGAGTTATTCTTTCTGAACCTTAATTTCCTCCATTTATAAAATAGAGAACCATTTATCATACAACAGCAGTGAGAAGTAAATAAAATAACAAACAATTAAGGCACCCCACATAATACTTGGCTTATCACAGGTACTTGCTGAATGTAATTCACACGCTACTTGCACTAGCAGTTACCTTTCTCTGACCACAGCTGGCTTTTGTCTTTAGTGGCTCTTGGCATTGTTCCCAATACTGTCCATCATTTAACACCTCTCAAATTTAGCAGTTATCTCTTTAACGTGCTTAAAATACTAGGGCTTAAAATAGAAAATACAGGATGTCATATCATCCCTCTCAGTTTCATAAGAGATCTGGTATTTCCTTTGTGGATGGTATTAAGAAACATGCACTAATTCCGGCAAAGAACAACAAAATACAAGAAAACAAAAATCAACAGAAATAAATTCTAATATTTGACTTTAACGATGACAGCTTAATATGGCAAATATGGCAGTATCAGACATCCCTACTCACCCAGAAGGACAAGGAATGGCTTCACGACCACAAAGAGACAGAGATGAGATACATTTAAAATTTTAAATATGGTTCTAAAGCTCTCAATCCTTGACAGATCTCTTAAATAAGAATCCCTAAAATGTATCGAAATTCTATTACCACAAATTTCACATGATTATCTAAAATTTTCACACTGCATACA
>NW_006159858.1:3507362-3524200 GCF_000334495.1 Tupaia belangeri chinensis
ATATATATATATATATATATATACACACACACATATATATACATACATACACATACATATATACACATATACACGTATACACATATACACACATATACATGTATACACACATATACATATATACACACATATACACACATGTATATATGTATGTATATACATGTGTGTATATATATGTGTGTGTGTGTGTATATATATATATGTGTATATATATATATATATTTTTTTTTTAAGCTTGATTTATTTATTCTGAGGGAGAGACAGACATCCCAATAGGGTCTTCAGACCACGATCCACCACCAAATTCAGCTGGCCTGGACCACTGGCATGCCTGCCTGGAGTGCTCAGGGAGGTTCAAGGAGGCAAACCCAGTTCCCATGAGGGTCCAGCTGCATTACCACTGTATCACTGCCTAACCCCATTTAAATTACAGAATATTAGAGGTAGAAAGAAGACACTTCAGGAAACTATCCGTTCAGAAACTGCTTCTTGGTAAGAAAACTAAAACTTAAAGATGAAACCTGGGTCCCAATTTCCTATTCAGCACTATGCCTACTTGACCACAAGGCCATTCCATTGCTTATCTGACCACTTGTCCTAGAAGGCAATTTCCTACACATCATGTCTTTAACATATCACGCTAGTTCTACAGATTTACTAATTCTTCCAGGTGTCTAATCTACTTACTGTCCTATTTTCATTCTTTTATTTTTGAAAGAGATATTTTTGCTATAGGGCACATGCACTTGCTGGAGAGACAGAGAAAGACGGAGAGACAGAAAGAAGTCACCTCCTAGAATGGATGGTCACACCACAATCCTTTCTCCTCCATTATCCTCTTAAGATTTTGGGCACATACGCACATGCGCCCAGTGTGTTTTTTTAATCCACCGGGTCTGGGATTTAAACCACAGTCGACTACATGGGAGTCCAGTGACATAAGTATTACACCATCTGCTGGTCCCTTTCTACTTTCATTCTTAATATTAGAAAGAACATGGGCTTTGGTATTAGACCTACTCTCTAAACCTGGCTCTTCTACTCATTAGTTATAGGGTGACAGATATGTGAGTTATTCTTTCTGAACCTTAATTTCCTCCATTTATAAAATAGAGAACCATTTATCATACAACAGCAGTGAGAAGTAAATAAAATAACAAACAATTAAGGCACCCCACATAATACTTGGCTTATCACAGGTACTTGCTGAATGTAATTCACACGCTACTTGCACTAGCAGTTACCTTTCTCTGACCACAGCTGGCTTTTGTCTTTAGTGGCTCTTGGCATTGTTCCCAATACTGTCCATCATTTAACACCTCTCAAATTTAGCAGTTATCTCTTTAACGTGCTTAAAATACTAGGGCTTAAAATAGAAAATACAGGATGTCATATCATCCCTCTCAGTTTCATAAGAGATCTGGTATTTCCTTTGTGGATGGTATTAAGAAACATGCACTAATTCCGGCAAAGAACAACAAAATACAAGAAAACAAAAATCAACAGAAATAAATTCTAATATTTGACTTTAACGATGACAGCTTAATATGGCAAATATGGCAGTATCAGACATCCCTACTCACCCAGAAGGACAAGGAATGGCTTCACGACCACAAAGAGACAGAGATGAGATACATTTAAAATTTTAAATATGGTTCTAAAGCTCTCAATCCTTGACAGATCTCTTAAATAAGAATCCCTAAAATGTATCGAAATTCTATTACCACAAATTTCACATGATTATCTAAAATTTTCACACTGCATACATGTAGTACATGCAAACTGTCATAATACAGGAAGATAAATTAACTATAAATACACACAGAGCTAAAAAGAGACTATTAGGCATTCAAGGATAAAAATGGGAAAAAAAAGAGAACAAAAGTGACTTTCATTAAAAGAGTTACTATCCCTTAGAAGTTTTTTCTCTTTTTTTTTTTTTAGTAATTATTAATGACATTTTGTGAAATTTTAAGGTCACCAATCCCCTGCTTCCATAAACTAATTTTTAAAATGAGTGTACAGTCTGGGTTTGGCAGACTGACCTAAATATCTTTCAGACTAGCTCCTTCTACTTGCTTCCATATATTTGATAATATGCTATTTATTACTCTTCTGAATGCCCAAGGTTGACAGTCTCCTCTCTACATTTTTTTCCAACAAATGTCTTTTCCATATGCCTACTACTACTTCTTTTTTTTTGGAGAGGTTGTGCGATAGGGCGCATGTGCTCGCCAGACAACGAGAGAGAAAGTGAGAAATCACCCCCCAGGGGGAATGGCCATACCGCAATCTCTTCTCCTCCACTCTCCTCTCGGGATCTTGGGCGCGCACGCACACACGCCCGGCGTGAGGTTTAAGCCAATGGGTCCAGGACGTGAACCGCGGTCGACTACATGGGAGTCCAGCGACATAGCCATTATGCTAACTGCTGGTCCCTATATGCCTACTTCTTTCTAGTCACAATATCTCCATTAGGTTCAGGGCCTCTTCTTGTTTCTCTTGAATACAACCTTAAAATTGGTCTTCCCCCATCGCACTTATCACGTTGTCACATCATCATATCACTCTCCTACAGAAGGCTAAGAGAGATTTTAATTTCATCTAACTGGAGTAGAAAATTTTTGGGACAAATCAGTAAGATCCCTGAAGGGTCAGGGTCATGTTTACTGACACTAAGATTAATATAATGTTAGAATAAAGTATATCAGAGCATGATCTAGAGACTCACATAATAAAGTATCAACAAATAAGAATCTGCCAAAATAAATTTCAATACTCTTCCAGGAATGACAACAAAATCTAAGGGCCTACCAATGTAACATTCATAATGTTCACCATACCAGAAAAACTTACTAGATATGCAAAGAATAAGTGAATTATAGTACATAACCTGGAGAAAAACAGTCATCAGAAACAGACTGAGTATTGACAGAGGTTTTAGAATTAGTAAGCAACAATTTTAAAACAACTGTTACTAATAAGCACAAAGAGTTAAAAATGAAAACTTAATAAAGAGAAACAGAAGAAACATCAATATTTATAAAACCCAACAGAGTATAATATCTAAAATGAAAACTTCACTGGATAAAAATAATAGATTAGATATTTGTCCAGAAGAAAAGAACAACAAAGTTGAAGGCATAGCAATGGCCTTCAGTGTCTTAAATGATGAAAGAAAAAGACAGGGAAAAATTGAACAAAGCATCAGTGATTTTTATCATAATATCAAGCATGGAATTTGAGTCCTAGAGGAAAAACAGAGAGGCAGCAGGAAAATAAAAATATCCAAACAAGTAATGGCCAAAAGTTTCCAAATTTAATAAAATCTATAAACTCATAGTTCAAAGAAGTTCAACAACTCCAAGGAGGATAAACATAAAGAAAACCACACCCAAGTAAAATGACAAAAAACAGTCAAAAAGAGAAAAATCTTAAAAGCAGAGAGAAAAAAGACACATTATATTAAAAGAAACAAAGAATAAACTCGAACTATTCACTGGACAACAGTAAGTGAGATGACAAAGGAACATCATTAAAGTGCACGAAAAAAATAAGTCAACTTAGAAATCTCTATCAGTAAAAAATACTTTTAAAAAAAGGTGGAATTAGGGGCTGGCAAGTGGTGTGGTGGTTAAGGCACTGGACTACCACATGGTCGAGAGTAATTCAAACCAGGGACTTGGTAGCTTAAAAATCACTCCAGGCACATGTGTGTGCAGGCCCCAAATCCTGAGAAAACCAAGAAGGGAGAAGAGATTATGATGTGGCCATCTTCCCCAAGGGGTGATTTCTCACTTTCCTTTTCTCTGGTGAATGCATGCACCGTGTGGCAAAAACAAACAAACAAAAAACAAACATGGAAGAAAGATTGTAAACAAGGAAAAAAATGTTAACTGTTCATTGACAGTTGACCTATGTTACAGGAAATATTAAAGTTCTTCAGGGAAGAAGGATACAAAATTAAAACTTAAATCTACAAAAAGAAGAGTGATAGCTAATAAATCAACTGTGGAATTAAAATGAAATCCTAAAAAAAAAAATTCAAAAAAAGGGAAAGGAGAAAAAGAAAATGAGGAAAAGGCAAAAACAAATGGAACAAAGAAGTAAATAGCAGCACAGCAGACTTAACTAAAGTGATAATTACTGATAAATTAAAATCAGATAGTCTAGACAGCCTAATTGTAGAGATTGTCAGATTATATTTGAAAAAAATAAAAAGACCCAGCTATAAGGAATCTGTAGGAGATATCCTGTTATTTTTTTAAAGAATTATTTATTTAATTTTATATATCATTATTATTATTATGTTTCTTTAATTTGCTATAGGAACCGAGCACTCACCAGAGAGAGACAGAGAGAGAGACAGAGAGAGAGGAAAAGTGAGAAAACAAGTCACCAGGTCCAGGACTCGGAGACATAGTCGACTATGTGGGAGTCCAGGGTCCCAACCACCACACTACCATAGTCGACTACGTGGGAGTCCAGGGTCCCAACCACCACACTACTTGCTGACCCCAGGAGATATGCTTTAAATGTAAAGATTCATAAGTTAAAAGTAAAAGGATGACAAACGCTGTGATATAAATACTACATAAACATTTTCCAAATAAAGCATAGGGAATACTTCTCAACTCATGAGGGGAGCCTTAGTCCAATATGAAAAAGACTCAAAGATATTGCAAAGTAAGTACAAATCAAAGGTACGGGGACACACAGAGAATGGACACTCCAACAAAACATTAGAAAATCAAATCAAATCAAATTACAAAGATAGTACATCATGACCAAGGGGAGTTTTTCTCAGGAATGCAATGTTAGTTTAAAATTGATAAATAAACTGACATAATTCACCACACTAAGACTAAGAAAGGAGAACCATATGAACATTTCAACAGATTGAGAACAGGATTTGACGAAATGCAACAGCCATTCATGACAAAAACCTCTCATTCAACCTAGGGAGAAGGACACTTTTCAATTTAATGAAAGGCATCCTTAAGAGCTCTTATGGAGAAATACTAACTTTTCTTCTAAAATGGAAAATATGGCAAGACTGTTTGCTTTTACCACGTTTATTTAACAATGTACCTAAATCTTGTCTCATTTGAAAAGACATGAAGTAAAATGCACTCAGATGGAAAAGGAATATGTAAAACTGTCTCAATTGCAGATAATATTGTGATGTATGTGGAAAATTCTAAGAACTATACCAGAAAGTTACCAAAACTAGTAAGTCAGCTAAAAAAGGTTGTAGACTATAAAGTCAATATAAAAAATAATTTCATTTTTATATAATAGTAACAAACAGTTGAAGAATGAAACTAAATGTCTTAAATTAAAAAACCAAAAGTATTTAATGATTAAATTTAATGAAATGTGTGCAAGACTTGTATAAAATGTTGCTCAGAGAAATTAAATAAGACCTAAATAAACAAAGTGATAGCTCAAGTTCACAGAGTAGAATGCTCAGTATTTTAAGATATCAATTCTCTGTAGAGACTATTAATAATTCCATTCAAAATTTCAGCACTTTTTGTTAGAAACTGACAAGCTCATACTAAGATTTATATGGAAAGGTAAAAGATCTAGAATGTCCAAAATTATCTTTGGAAAAGAACAATGTAGGAGAATCTACATTACCTGATTTTAAGATTTACTATGAGTGGGAACCAGCAGTTAGCGTAAAGGCTATGTCGCTGGACTGGCACCTAGTCAACCACAGTTCGCGTCCCGGACCTGGTGGCTTAAAACACGCTGGGCGCGTGTGCGTGCGTGCCCAAGATCCCGAGAGGAGAATGGAAATCACCCTGGGGGGTGATTTCTCGCTTTCTGTCTCTATGTCTCTCTCTGTCTCGCGAGCACACGTGCCCTATAGTGAAAACCTCTCCAAATAAAAAGAAAAGATTTATTATGAGTTATAGTAATTCGAGACAACGTGGTATCTCTATAAAGACAGACTCAGAGATTAAAGGAACAGAGTCTAGAAATAGATCCACATATTCAAACTAAGTAATTTTTTTAGGAGGTTACCAAGGTATTTCAATAGGGATAAAATGGTACTTTCAATAAATGGTACAGGAGCAACCACACATTCACGTGGAAAGCAAAAAAACAAAACAGAAAACCTGGACCCTAATTCAAGGTATTTCAATAGGGATTAAACGGTATTTTCAATAAATGGTACAGGAACAACCACACATTCACGTGGAAAGCAAAAAAAAACAAAACAGAAAACCTGGACCCTAATCTCATTCCATACCCATAACTATAAAATGGATCACTGACCTAAACGTAGAAGCAAAAGCTATAAAACTGTCAAAAGAAAAGACAGGAGAAAGCCATTGTGATCTTGAGGTATGCAAAAATTTCTCAAAAGACCAAAAAATGAATAAAAGTAAAAATCAATACATCAGACCACATGAACATTCAGAACTTCTGCTCCTCCAAAGATACCAGTAGTAACACGTAAAGGCAATTTTTCCCCAAAGCACAGCAGTTAAGGGAGCTGGATCCTACATGGCTGACCATGGTTTGACTCCAGACCCCAGCAGCTTAGAAACTATGCCATGTATGTACGCATGCATGTCCAGAATCCAGGGGGGATAGAGAAACGGAGGAAAGGGGACTGTGATGTAACCATGTCCCACTAATCTCTCTGTCTCTCTCTGTCTCATGCTGGTGACAGTACTCTCTGGTAATTAAAAGAGAGGAAAAGGCAAGTCACTAAGAGTAAATATTTGTAACCCATTCATCTATCAAAGGCCTTATGTCTAGGAAAGTAATGAACGTTTACAATTCAATGGTAAGTCAAATTTTAAAAATGGGCTACTGATTTGAACACGTAACTCAAAGTAAAATCTAGAAATGGCCAATAAGCACATAAAAAGATGCTCAAAATCACTAGTCATCAGGGTAACATAAATTAAGACTACAAGAGATACCAGTACACACCTACTAGAATGGCTAAAATCATGAGCGCTGACATTACCAAGTGTTGATAATGTAGACGGGAGGTCAGCAAACTACCGTTGCTGTCTGCCTGGTTCTGTAAATCAAGTTTATCAGAACGCAATCACACACTTACTTTAAGGGACTGTCTATGGTTGCTTTTCTGCTACAGCGGAGATGAGTGGCTGCAACTTAGTAATAAAAAGAAATGAACTACTTCTACTTACCACAAGTGGATAAATCTCAAAAACATTTTGCTGCATGAAAGAAGCCAGACACAAAAGACATAGATTCAATTTATAAGAAATTCTACAATAAGCAAATTTAATCTATAGTGGCAGAAAGCAGATTGTTGGATACCTGGAGTCAGAGGTAAGGGGTGGAGAAACCTGGGTATGAAAAATCTTTGGTGGGATGATATAAATTTCTGTAATTTGATTATACTGGTGGTTACATGAGTGCATATTGTTTGAAATTCAAACTGTACACACACACATCAGTGTATATTATTGTATCTTTATAAAGATACCTCAGTAAAGCTAAAAAAAAAAACAACCAACTTCGGATTTGGATGGGTTTCAGAACTCAGATTTTTTTTATTTTTCAGAAAAGTGGTATTAAGTGCATTAAGTATATGTTGCTTAACATTTCCAGCTGGTTTTGCAGAGGCATTCCATTTGGAAGCATATTCAGCAAACAGGAATGTTCAAACTAAAAGAGGAAAGTCTAGAAATAGCTATACGAGTCAGGTTTTGTGGATGAATTAGTTTTAGAGCCAAAGTTTAGAAAAAAATTTGAATGCTCAGAGTTTTTTTAATTTAGTCTGGCAGATAGGACGTTCTGGGTTTGTATACCCTGCAATTTCCGAGAACCTCTTGTGTGCCAGGCACTGTTCAAGCGCTGGCAGGGTACACAAACACTGGTAACTGTCTTGCCTGTGAAGATGAGTGTGATGCAGTTCCTGCTCATCAGAGACTCTAGGGATATAGGACAGCCAGACATCGACAAGTAACAGCACACAAGGCAGATTTGGATAATGTGATAAGAGACAACGGGATAGAGAGATTAATTCCATCTACTTCTAAGATGCAGGAAGCGAGGCTGGGGTTTCATCATGCCCAATCGTACACAGAGGTGCTCTCATTTTGTCTTATAAGCAACAGCACTTCAAGATTTATTACACTGGACTCACCAGTGATGCTCTCCGAGTCTTTGTGATTGCCGTTCATGAGGTTTTCTTCACCTGTTGGTGACGTAAAAGTGGCATTCTGGGACTGACTCATGCAGGATCCTTTCTTGCTTTGGTTGCAGACAGCTTTGGTATGAATCAGAATAAAGGAAATCCATCAAGCCATTCAATAAAAAAGTAAATCTGGTCATGTGGATATTTCCTTTTAGATAGATTTTCTCTGAAGAGTCAAATGACATCTGTAGCAATGAGCACTCTCGTGATTATCAACCTTGGACAGTCATAGCCTAAAACAAAGAACATATCATGTGAACAGAATTCAGAATGCTTCTTAATAATAGTAGTCTAGTGTTCTGAGATGTCTCTCATTAAGAATTTTTTTTCTAATGATACACACGGATACACACAACATGGATAAATCTCAAATTAATTACTCTGGAAGAAAAAAGTCATACAAAAAAAAGCACATAGTTTATAATTCTACCTATATAAAATTATAGAAAATGTTCACTTAGAAGGCCAGCTAGTGACATGAAGATTAAGGCAGTTGACTCGCACAAGGCTGACTATGTAGCTCAAGTCCTGGGCCTGGCGACTTGAGAAACAGTGGGTACATGTGCATGGGTGCCCAAAATCCAGAGAGGAGAATGAGGAAAGGATTTCAGCACGGCCATCTTCCCTGGAAGGTGATTTTTTTCCACTCTCTACCCTCCACCCACTCCCCTCCAGCCTGTCTCAGCAAGAGTGTTATGGTAAAATCTAAAAAAGAAAAGAGAAAAAAAAATGCTAACATCTACAGTGACAGAAAGCAGATCACTGGCTGCCGGGGGTTAGGAGAGGAATTACTAAGAGATAGGAGAAAAGTTTTAGGGATGATAATTGAAACTTGAAACACACACACACACACGCACACAAAACATAAGACTTGTTATCAAGAAAACTGTTCAATTCTAATGTCTAAACCTTGCTTCAATATCAAAAGATAGTCTTTAATAAATAGTCTCTACTTAGTAACTTATAGTTTCTATTTATGGCAAACTCATTCTCAAGCCTACTATTTACAAGCAGAAAGGAACAAAGTAAAGACAGTCAAGGAGACTGAAAAACAACTACTAAGGTGAAAGAAGAGAAGCAATCTTAGCAAACATGAGGGGAGGTTAAGAGACAAAATGGGCAATAGAATGAAATATTATAAATAAAGCAAAGAGAGAAATTTGGTTTAAAAAAGAAGACGGGGGAGTCAGCAGGTGGTGTGGTAGTTAAGGCAGCTGGATCCCACAATGGCCACATGGCCCACTTGGCGAACTGAGTTCCATATCTGGCAGCTTGAAAATCATGCTGTGCACCCCCCACCCTCAAAATCCTGACAGGAGAATAAAGAAGGGATTGTGGCATGGCCATCCCCTCCTGGGGGGTGATTTCTCACTTCCCCTTTCTTTCTGTGTCTCTCTCTCCAGCAAGTATATGTGCCCTATAGGAAAAGAAAAAAAAAAAAAAAGGTGGGGGGCAAAGAGTAATTCTGAGTATAGACTAGAATTTTCTAACACCCAGATTTTCAAAATTTCCATAAGTCAGTAAAATTGTAAATACTCCTAGGGTTACTGGCATAGGGTTACATTTCTTATCAGTTCTATTACTTCATAAATGAAAAAAAAATTATAAAAAATAGGACATAACAAACAGTAGTCCTTCACAAAAAAGGATTTAAGTTTGATGTCAACATAACAAAAATTTAATTTTTCTATACTTAAATTCAGAAAACATTAATAGTCTATTATATGTATACATAATTTCTTGAAATATGTTTGCCAATACAGCAACCTGTACTACTTGAAGTGCAACAAATTTTAACCCCAGTTGTCAAAAACTCATTTTTATATTTCAGGTTTAGTTATATGCAGCAGAATTCTTTCCCACATATCTTATTGTCCAGAACTACCAGTCTTAAACCAAGTACTGCAGGAGGAATAAAACTATAATTGGATCAAAGCACTAAAGATATATCTCTTGAACTTGAGAGGAAAAATAACAAAACAATATTTCCTGAAATGTACAACCACTAGGTATCTGAATAAAATCTGAACTAGGGGTTCTACCAACAAAGGGGGAGAATGATGATTCCTGGGCAGGCAACTATCACCTGCCATGTAAATCTTTACACCACCTATAATCTTTATCAAGGTCTTTAAAATTAGAACACTCTAAAGACTCAGAATTATAGATTAAGAAGCTAGTGACATATTTTAAAAAGCAGAATGATTATGAATGTAAATATAAGAATAACCTGCTAGTGTGTAACAGGCCATTTACACGGCCAGCAAACTACTGCCCACAATCAAAGCTGGCCTGTCACTTGTTTTTGTACAACCTGAGAGCTAAGAATGATTTTTATTGGGACCAGCAGTTAGCATAATGGCTATGTCGCTGGACTCCCAAGTAGTCGACTGCGGTTCAAGTCCCGGACCTGGAGGCTTAAACTCACGCCGGGCGCGTGTGAGTGCATGCCCTAGATCCCAAGAGGAGAATGGAGGAGAAGGGATTGCGGCGTGGCCATCCCCCTGGGGGGTGATTTCTCGCTTCCTGCCTCTCTGTCTCTTTCTGGCGAGCGCACATGCCCTATAGCAAAAAAAACTCTCCAAAAAAAAAAAAAAGACCAAGAATGATTTTTATTTAAATGATTGGAAGGAAAAGTATTACAAGACATCTAAAAATTATATGAGGTTTTATTTTTGGTATCTATAAATGAAGTTTTATTGGAATAAACATCCATTTAAGTGTTATCAATTGGCTGCTTTCATGCTACCATAATCATGACAGAGACCTTATATATCACAAATCCTAGACAATTTACTTGTGACTGTTCAATAGCCACAAAAAGTACATAATACCTAGGAATAAACATAACCAAAGACGTCAAAGTCCTCTACAAGGAAAACTATAAAAAACTGAAAAAATAAATTGGGGACCAGAAGTTGGCATAATGGCTATGCTGCTGGACTTCCAAGTAGTCGACTGCAGTTGAGTCCCGGACCCAGGGGTTTAAACTCATGCCAGGCGCATGTATATGCATGCCCAAGATCCGAAGAGGAGAATGGAGGAGAAGGGACTACAGCGTGGCCATCCCCCCTTGAGCAGGATATTTCTCACCTTTTGTCTCTGTCTCTGTCTGTCTTTCTGGCAAGCGCATGCACCCTATATCAAAAAATAAATAAATAAATAAAAAATAAAAAACCTCTCCAAAAAAAGAAAAAGAAAAGAAATCGAAAACAACACAAAAAAGTAGAAAGACATCCCAAGTTCCTGGATTGGAAGCATTAATATAATCAAAATGTCAAACCTACCCAAATTAATCTACAAATTTAATGCAATACTAGTCAAACTGCCAGAGATATTCTTCACAGATTTAGAAAAATCAATCATAGAATTTGTCTGGAATCAGAAAAGACCCCATGATGTCAAAGGAATGCTATGTGAGAACAGTAAACATATAAAGATATGTCACTCTCTGTCCCCCAAATATTAGGTTGTTAGGAAAGTCAAAACGTATGTTTTTATGTAAAAATGCATCACGGCTTTCCCAATGACCCAATATACTACAAAGTTGTGATAATCAAAACAGCATGGTATTGGAACAAAAACAGGCAGATGGACCAATGGAACAGAGTAGAGACCCCAGAAATAAACTCCCAAACACAGACAACAGAGTTTCTTTTTAAAAATAATTATTTTACTTAACATTATTTATTTTAATTTGACCAGAAAGGGACACTCATACATACACACACACACACACACACACACACACACACACACACAAAGAGAGAGAGAGAGACAGAGACAGAGAAAAAAGAGAAAAGAAGAAGGCAAGCCATCAGGTCCAAAACTCGAACCACAGTCAGCCAGATGGGAGTCCAGCGCCCTTAACCACCATGCCACCTGCCAGCCCCACAGACAACTGAATTTTGACAAAAGGCACCAGATGATCCAGTTAAAAAAAAAAAATCTCTTTAGAAAATGGTGCTGGAAAAATAGGTATCCACCTGCAGAAAGATGAAACTGGACCCCTATTTCTTCACCATTAACAAAAGTCAACTCAAAATTGATTAAAGATCTAAACCTAAGACCTCAAACTAGAAAACTACTGGTGGATAACACAAGGAAAACTCTCAGAGACACTGGAGTAGGCAAAGACTTCTTAAATAAGACCCCCAAAGCACAAGCAATAATCCCTAAAACAGACAAGTGGGATTATATCAGGTTAAAAAGATTCTACACAGCAAAAGAACAATAATTAGAGTAAATCTGAAACTCTCAGAATGGGAGAATATATTTGCAAACTATGACTCAGATAAAGGACTGATAACCAGAATATACAGGGAACCCAAAGGACTTACTGAAAAAAGATAAGCAACCCAAATTAAAAGATGGGCAAATGAGCTGAACAGACAACTCTTTAAGGAAGACATATGAACAGCCAAAAGGCATATGACGAAATGCTCAACATCACAATCCAAATTGCCCAAATGAGATACCACCTAACCCCAGTCAGAATGGCTAAGATTAAAAAACTAAAAGATGATAAGTATTGGCTTGGCTGTGGCGAAAGAGAACTCTCCTATACTGTTGGTGAGAATGTAAATTAGTACATCCACTGTGAAGCACAATATAGAGATTCCTCAAAGACCTACAAATAGAACTATCATATGATCCAGCAATTCCATTCCTGGGTATCTACCAAAAGGATAGGAATACTCTCAAGAGGAAATGCACTTGCCCATGTATGTCAATTACAGCATTATACACAATTGCTAAGACATGGGATGAACCCAAATAATCACAAAAAGATTAATGGATTGTACAGGTGTGGCACATATATACTTTGGAATACTACTCAGCCATAAAAATAATAAGACCCCTTTGATAGAAAGTGGACAAATATGGAATATTTACTGCTAAGTGAAGCAAGCCAGACTATGAAAGAGAAGCATTGTATGTCCCCACTCAATATATACCAAATGTCTACACTCTAAGGAAACTTATATCTAAAAGCATGGAGAACAATTGTGAATACTAGAGACAGTATGGGAGGAGGTGGGGAAATGGGTGAGAGTGAGAGGAAGAAAATCAAAGGGAAAAAGAAAGAAGCTTAACATTTGAGAGACACAAAATGGAAAATTATCTATTGATGATAACATGTATGATAATATCTTTGCCTGGAATAATATACAGTATATTCAAGCTGGGAAAATTCATTTTGCATTCTGTAATGACATATAGTGATTAACTGTATTAAAAAAATTGTTTTTTAAAAAGAATAGACTTCTACCCTCTCTACCCAAAAGTGTATTTATAAGTTATTTACAGTTTCTAAGGAAGCAAAATTTATTAAGTTACAAATTAAATTGTGTTTATTTATGATACAGTGCATATGAGTTCACGTGAGAGAAAGAGGGAAAGAAGCACTCTTCACAGGGTCCAGGTAAACCATGATCCCTTTCCTCCTCAGCCCACCAGATCTTGGGCACTCAGTGCATTTCAGGCTCATTGGCCAAGGATTTGAGCAACAGTTATCACGTGAAATCAGTTACCAGATGGGAACCAGCCCTCAAGTTGCAGATTTGCTTGTGAAGAGGGAAGAGGAGAAAGGAGGGAGATAGTGAAGAAGGAAGGAGAAGACAGATGAGGAGAGGGGAGGAAGAGGAAGATGAAAAGGGAGAGAATAAAAGCAAAGTACCTCTGTACCAGCTAGTGGCCAGATCCCACATGGCCCACAGCATGTGGCATGGTTCTGAGAAACATGCGGGCTGCATGTATTTGTGTGCCTCAAATCCCAAAAGGTGGCAGAAATGGAGAAGAAGAGATTGCTCTGTGACCATCCCCCATGAAGGGTTGCTTTCTCAATCCCCCTTCCCCACCAAGCACAAGTCCTCTGGCACATTAAAACAACAACAAAAACAAGGCAAAGTACTTCTCATTTGTCACAGTGCCTTCTGCTGTTGAATCTCCTTGTCTCCATCTGTGGTTACAATCCAGCATGATCTCCTTTAATTAGTCATGTCTATAAAGACTTTTTTTGTCATATAAGGTAATATTCACCCATTCCCAAGAATTAGGATCTGGATATCTTTTAGGGACATTATCCAGCCTATGACTGCAGTTAAGAACATGAATTCTGCCTAAATCTGAAACCCAGCTCTACCCCTTACTGGTTATATAACCTTGGACAAATTACTTAACCGTATTTTTTCATCGGTTGTGGGCCTAATAACAGGATCTACTTTATGTAGTTTTTAACGAGATTGAATGAATTATGAGATGATAACAGTAGGGCCTACCTAGAGTCCTTGTGAGTCCCTGAGTTAACACATGTAAAGGTCTTAGAGCAATGCCTTAGAATGTAATAATAGTAAATGCTATGTGAGTATTAGTTATCATATCTATCACCACCAAAGTAGTAGTTCATCATCATCATCATCATCATACATTATACAATGCTGGGCATAAAGTATGGCCTACTCTGACTGCTTGATGGCATCTTCTCCCAACATTTACTCCTTGGCCTCTGATGAGTGATATTAGTGTCATTAATCCTCTTCTTTCTTGCTTTTCCTCTCTGATGTATAAACAGAAAGCTTGCACAGAGTCCTAAATGCAGTAGAAATAAATGTGGCCATCACAAACAACACATTTTCAGGGTCTTTCCTAGTTGTACATACATATGTCTGTACTCTTAGTACTTCTTCCAGTGCTATCTAATCCCTTTGTTGAATCCTTATTCAATCTTTAGGAACAACTTTTGCTGCTTTTCTTTATAGACAACCAATCAAGCATGTGTTATTTAACAAGAAGCCCGCCTTTATAATTCAGGCACATTTAGAAGAAAATAAGGTAAATAACCAAGTAACTTATTTGAATAAGAATGAGACTTAAAAAGAACAATCAAAACATGTCATTGATATAAACATTTGTGGCAAAAAAACAACACAGATAATGACATAGTTTAGTCCAGCCATGAAACTGAACAGTCAACAGTGAATGTCTAAATATAGGCCCTAGGCCTTAGAAAAAAAAAGAAAAATCTTGTTACTTCCTTAAAACAGAATATGCTGGACAAAATAGCCTTATTAAAAAGGCTAAACTGGGACCAGCAGTTAGCATAATGGCTATGTTGCTGAACTCCCATGTACTTGACTGCAGTTCGAGTTCCAGACCTAGTTTAAACTCACGCTGGGTGCATGTGTGTGTGTGCCCAAGATCCCGAGAGGAGAATGGAGGAGAAGGGATTGTAGCGTGGCCATCTCCCCTGGGGGGTGATTTCTCGCTTTCTGTCTCTCTGTCTGTCTCTGTCTTTCTGGTGAGGGCATGCGTCCTATAGGAAAAACCACTCTCCCCATTTACCCATTTCTCACTGAAGAGCATATGCATCTTATAGCAAAAACTAAAAAAAAAAAAAAAAAAAAAAAAAAAAAAAAGAAAGAAAGAAAGAAAGAAAAAAAAAGAAACTTGCCATGTTCTACATTAGATAATCATTTTTAAAAAACATGTTTATTTCTTCCATGAGGAAGAGGGAGGCACTCACAATCAGGTCTCCACCACATGGTCCACCCCCAGCCTCAGTGGGCCGATGAGGAAGAGGGAGACACTCACAACCAGGTCTCTACCACATGGTCCACCCCCAGCCTCAGTGGGCCAGGATCATGGGCAGTTATGTGGGTATACCCAGCATGCTCAGGTCTCAGGATGGGAACCCAGTACTCTTCCCATGCAGGTTCAGTTGCATTACTGCTATGACATCACCAGGCCCCTTAATAATACATTTTTGATAAAAATAAGACTTATTCATTTTAATGCATCTGACTACACCAAAGATAACATTTATTAAAAATCCACGATAATTAAAAAATCTGATATTGAACCACATAAACACTGTATCACGGTTTCCGTGTGAGGAGCTAAAAAAGGGAGGTGTGGTAGTTAGAGATGTCACCATCAAAATCCAGCCTCCATAGTGAGTAGCAGACTCACAAAGGCAGAGAACACACAAGTCCAGCTGCATGAGTGTCCACCACATTGGCTACGGCTACACTCAACACAGCTACTCCATCAGGAATTGTAACATTCACCCTGAGGAAACAGGTTTGTGCCCGTTATATGCCTTGACCCTCTTAGCTTTATTGCTATTCAATTGAAAGATAAGCAGAATTTTCAGAATACAAAATATATGGAGGCAGTTCTACTTACAAACAGGATGGATTCCAAAGGGCTGTCAAGTCCATTAGTTTAAATGTCTAAAACCATCGGTGAGATTCAGGCTTATGGTGTCAGCATTTCCTCCTAGTTGATATATTTTGGGTACTTAAAAAACTGCTCTGTTTTGTTTACAATGAGCATTTGCTGAGGCAGGCAAATCTCCCTGCCATAATCTCCACCAACAGGAGAAGGGAGGTAACCTCTGGCAGCTAAGGAATCCAGACTAGAGTTTCACCTAGTGATTAGAAATGGCCTTGAGCCCACAGTGCCACCTGTGGTGTTTGATAAGTTTCTATAGCAGCTCTTTCATGCTTAGCCTTTAAGTTCTTGAGCTCTCAACTCTCACCTAAATTAACCTTTGACAAGACAAGCATTCCACTTTAACAATCATCTTCCCCCCAAATCACCTCAGTCACCTTTCTTCACTTCTGGCTCACTGTCTGCCACA
>NW_006159858.1:3524212-3529083 GCF_000334495.1 Tupaia belangeri chinensis
CACCCCCCCGCCCCAGGGACTATCCAGAGTCATTTTTTGGTGTCCATTGATGTAACACATTAAACCTATATACACAGAAAATAAACATGCTCGCAATAACAATAATTGAGTTGAAAACGACCATCTGTTGGTGATCAGCAGAGCTGAATCCCTTGCTCTGGAGCATGCACTGTTTCTATCCAAGGAGGTCATAAATTTACAAGTTTAAGCAGAAAAATTTGTGAGTCAAAAGATTTATAAGAAAGTTAATCTCAGGGCAACCCAGTAGCACAGTGGTTAAGCTCAGTGCCCAGGGAGCCAGATACCACATGACCAACAGAAGCTGGGATCCCAGTTGGTGGCTTGAAAAACATGCCAGTCCCTTGTGTGTATATGCCCAACATCCTGACAAGATGGAGACATGGAGGAAAAAGGACTGCGGCATGACCACACCCCGTGGAGTGGGGGGTGCTTTCTCTATCTTCCTGTGGCAAGCACACATACTCTCTGGGCACACACCCCAGCCAATGAAAGGACAAGGCTTTCTGCCCTATACTTTTTTTTTTTTTTTTTAAGCTTTTTGCCAAACAGCATGTATGCTCCCCAGAAAGAGACCGAGAGAGAAAGTAAGAAATCACCCACCATGGGGGATGGTCACACCACAATCTCTTTTCTATTCTCCTGGGATTTTAGGCACACACATACTTGTGCCTGCCAGGTCTGGGACTTGAACCTCAGTTGGCTATGTGGAATAGGAGTCCACCACTTTAACTACCATACCACTTGCTACCCCCACTGCCCTATATTTTTAAAGTTGTAATTTTAGGAGTTACTTGGAATTTGGCATTTTAGTTGAAGATAGTAAGCCTGATACTTTGTTTACAGAAGATAATTCATTTATACTCTTGGAAGTATTCCAGCCCAAGCTACTGAAGTGGAAAGAGATACTGTTTCTTTTTACTTTCCTCAAAAAATACTGAATAGCATAAAAAAAAAAAAAAGATGAATGCTGCTGAATACATGTGATTCATCAGGACCTTCAAATCACTAAGAGCTAAGTCCTGCTGAGAAGTCAAAACCACCACACAACACTGAAAGTTTTCCAGGCAAGGAACCACTTGGGAGTCAATGATTAACTTTACCAAAAAGCAGTATATTATACAACCTTGGTTGCACATTCCATACTTTACTTTTAATAAGCATTAGCCAAATACTCCCAAAACAAAAGGATATTACAGACTTCTCCAACAAAGCAAGGTCTAGTCATTATCACAAACCATTGTTTCGTATTTCACATCTATACCACAAAATACAATGAGAATTATCAAAAATACAACCCCAATTAAATGTGAAATTATGCTTTAATACCTACTAATTAAGTTACAGAAGCAAAGCTTTAAAATAAATGTTAAAAGATATCATCTTAAAGTGGTCAAATAATTAAATTTTACTCATATAGAAAATAAACATATCCAGTGTACTAAATATGGCATCTAATAAAGGTTACCATTACCTGAGGCTTTTAATTTCAAGTTCTTAGTGCTACAATAGTAAACATGTTAGTAGATGTGTTTCTCTTTTCCATTTGATTTTACAATGTGTTTCATAATTGTTATTCAAAGGTTAAATAGCACCTTTGTTTTGTAATGGACCATGAAATGGCATTTATTCTCAATGACTTTTCATGAGTTCTTCATGTTCCCTGATTAGCTATATTAAAACTGAGAAGTCTACTTAGATAACGTTCCCTCTGTGCCTCAGCTTCCTCATGACAGAAATGAGGACAATAATAGTACCTATCTTACAGTTATGTGAGTTAAATGAGTAAATATTTATAAAATATATGTAACAGTACTTAGCATTATTTACGTATTACATATAATTAGAAAGTTAAAAGCTAAGGAGGTAGGATCATAAATTATACACAATACCATTTCCTGTCACCTGGTCATTTAGATGTAGACTTAGAAGACAGGACTCAGGTCAGTTCCTACTCTTCCACACTGCTAACAGCTCTAACTCTCAAGAAGTGCACACACTTATAAAAAAGCATGGCTAGAGGCCAGCAGAGGGCATAGTTGTTATGTTGCTGGACTCCCACATGGCTGACTATGGTTCAAGTCCCAGAATGGTGGCTTGAAAATCACAATGGGCGCATGTGTGTGCATGCCCAAGATCCTTGGAGGAAAAAGGATTGTGGTGTGGCCATCCCCTAGGGGGTGATTTCTCACTTTCCTTCTCACTGTCTCTGTCTTTTTCTCTCTCTTTCAAGCAAGCACACACACCTTAAGGCAAAAACCTCTTTTAAAAGCATGGCTAATAGAGTCTCCTCTGGAACTGCAACCTAGCAATAATGCAGAAGCTTTAACAATTATTCATATCTAAGGTAATCCTTTTTTTCAACTAACCACTGGTCGTGGAGAAGCTCTCACCCACAAAAAGTTCCCCAATAAACAGCCCATGTTGGAACAGGTGATAGGACATCTACTGGAAATGCTGGAGTCATGTGAGAAGGCGTGGGTTTGGATCCTGGGTCCACCTAAACACGTAGGGCATGCCTGGGATCCTGGTTAGCTAGAAGGGTGGCAGAGGCGGACTGCTGCATGGTAAAACTCTGTTAAGGATACCTCTCTCTCTCTCTATGAACATAAATATTTAAACTTAAAAAAAGAAAAAGAAGAAAAAAAAAAAAAGACCCATAGTGTAGACTAGTACAGTCATTCAAAGGACTCATCTGGAGCTGGATAGTGGCACCATGGTAAAACACGACACTCTGCAAAGCAGACCCACGTGGCAAAGTTCTGGGTCCGTGTGTCGAAACCTCCCTAAACCACAGGGCATGCGTATGCCCATGACCCATGGCTAGTTGAAGCTGGGGTGGACATCGAGATCCCGTTGAATGCTGTTTCTTTGTTTCTGTCTCTCTGCTCTTCACACTCATGGGAGAAATAAATAAATAAGTTTTCAAAGGAATCATCCATACTTGGTCAAATACATACCCCAAGACCCCACAATTCTGCTCCTGCGTATTATCTATCCCAAAGAAATGCTTATAGCAGCCCATAAAGACGTATGAGATTGTTTCTGCTGCACTGCTTGTGACGGTAAGGTGAGGGCTACTCCCTAGAAAGTACATAGGTACAGTGTGGTAGACAGACACCATGCAGCCGCATAGCACTAGAAATATACTGCTGGGTGAGCAAAGCAAGAAGCAAAAAGAGATACTACAATGCTATTTATGTATATTAAATATTTTCTATATTACACTTGTAAAACATATTAAAACCCTTGCCTTTTTGGGAAAGAAAAGGGGGAATTTAGACCAAGGTATGAGGATAAAATGGAAAATGTTTTAAAAACCTATGAAAATCCCACTGTTCTCTTGATAGTCTACTTACCATTTAATCATTATTGCATTCCTTTAATATTTACAGTCTGTACTTGTGCCTGGACAAAGAAACATTTCCTGGAGTCAATGCATACCACTAAATCTGTAATCTTAGCAATGTGAACCACAGAGGCACAGTTCCTGACAATATCTTAAAGTCCATGTTACTTTCATGTGTAATTAGGTTTCAACTAAGGAAATGGTAAAAAAAAAAAGTCAATGTTTCCAGGTGTTTGGATACAACACCTGGTAAAAGTTTCTAAAGGAAAAATGTTCAAGTTCAAAGATGACAACAGTTTACAAGTAATGCGTAATAAGCTATATTCTTTTTTTTTTTTTGGAGAGGATTTTTTTGCTATAGGGCGCGTGCACTCGCCAGACAGACAGAGAGAGACACAGAGACAGAAAGCGAGAAGTCACCCCCCAGGGGGGATGGTCACGCCGCAATCCCTTCTCCTCCATTCTCCTCTCGGGATCCTGGTCATGCACGCACACACGCCTGGCGTGAGTTTTAAGCCACCGGGTCCGGGACGCAAACCGCGGTCGACTACGTGGGAGTCGAGCGACATAGCCATTACGCTAACTGCTGGTTCCCATAAGCTATATTCTTTAAACAAACCTCTTTCTCATCCAATGACAATTAGTAGCAAGCTACTCTAGAAATGTTCATCTAGTTTCTCTCTCTTTAAAAGACACAAAGCACAGAATGCACATATGCACATTTGTTGCTCATTACACATAAAACAAAATGTTCATTTTAAAATTCAGGGAGTATATAAATATAAAGAATCAGATGAAAGTTACTTATGCTTTTTCACCATGCTTTGCCAGAAGACAGAATGCCAACATGCTATTTAGCAGCCTACTCATTTTTCTTTTACATCAAAATATCATCAATCTTTGTCATCATTTTAATGACTACGCAGTATTCAGATATACAACCATAACACAGATTGTTTCCATCAGTGAATTTCTAACAATTAACAGGTTATTTACCCACTTCAAAACTCAAGCAAGCTTTAATGTAAAAAGCTAGGTATTAAATATTTTAGGCTTTGAAACCAGTGAAGGTTTCTGCTTAATAAAGTCTTTGCTGTTGTCCCTCTTTAGCCCTGTAAAAATGTAAACACCATTCTTAGCTTACAGGATGGGCTTATAGACTTGGCTATAAAGTTTGCTGCCTCTGATGTACTAAGACATGGTATTTTTGCAGTGCAGAATAAAAGACAACAAGGACTCCAAACTCTTAATGGAAAGTGTGCAATGGCCCAATCACAGTAGTGTAGTTTGGATTCCGCTGCTTGGCGACGAAATCCACACGGGAACCTGGACCTATGCTAAAAAGTTGGTCACAGTGGTGCATGCCTGTAGTTCCAGCTGCTCAGGAGTCTGAGGCAAGAGAATCTTGAGCTCACAGCCAGAGAAGGCAACACAGAGAGACCCGTCTGACAGGAGAGCCAGGCATGGTGACGTGCTTCACTGATCCCAGCTACTTAGAATGCCG
>NW_006159858.1:3529114-3559366 GCF_000334495.1 Tupaia belangeri chinensis
GGATCAGGACGCCGAGACGCCCTAACTGAAAATACACCACATGCACACAAAAAGACAAAAGCAAACGGACAAGCAACATCAACATGTTTTCAAAACTGTAATTCTGGGCCTAGCTGTGGTGGTGCAGGTGGTGAGGCTCTGCTGTACAAAAGTGGAGCCATATGGGAAGGCCAGCACAGGATTCCAGGTTGACTTGAGCAAACCAGGTGCGGGGGAGGAGGAGTCGCAGCATAATAAGCTCCTGTCTGGGGTGCCTGTGTATGTATGTGTGTGTATATCTCTCAGGAAATAAATAAATCGACTGAAAACAAAACAGAATAAAACAACCTGTACTTCTGGACTAGAATTCTACCTTTTGCTTGATGTGCCAGAGTGATAGTATTAAAGGAGACAGTGGATATTAAAATAAAAATGCTTAAAAAAGCATTGGCTGCTATTTATGCATTACCACTTTTATGCCTCTTGACTGTCACCCAAATTTTTCAGACTCATTATTTCTACAAGAGATCATGACTGGCTTCAAAATGTGAAAAACAGTGCCTGCCACACCCTGGTAGTTAAGGGATCTGGATTCCACATGGCCAATTGTGTGGTTTAGTCCATGACCCAATGGCTTGAATAAAAATGCTGGATTTGTGTGTGTGTGTGCTCAAAACCTTGAAGGAAGGGAGAAACAGATGAGGGACTGTAGTGTGACCATGTCCTAAGGCGGGTGCTTTCTCCTTCTTTCTCTCTCTTTCTCTGGCAAGTGACAGACTTTCAAAAAGGAGGAAGGACAGGCCTAATAAGGTATACATTTTATCATTTTAACATTTGACAGCAGGGCTCCTCTTAGGAAAGAAATGTTTACTGTTTAGGAAAATACTTGAAAAGTCACTTAGGGTAGAAGGTGAGGCCTCACAGCATCAAAAAGAAGGCTCAACTGCTCTGCATGAGACATGAGGAACAACTGTTTTTATTTTTTGTTTTGTTTTGTTTTTGAGAGGTTTATGCTATAGGGCGCGTGCGCTCGCCAGAAAGACAGAGAGAGACAGAGAGACAGAAAGAGAGAAATCACCCCCCAGGGGGGATGGCCACGCCGCAATCCCGTCTCTTCCATTCTCCTCTTGGGATCTTTGGCACATACGCACACGCACCCAGCGTGAGTTTAAGCTGCCAGGTCCGGGACTCGAACCGCAGCTGACTATGTGGGAGTCCAGAGACATAGCCATTACACTAACTGTTGGTCCCTGTTTTTGTTTTGCTTTTTGTTTTGTTTTTTTTTAAGGAAGAGAGGTTCCGTGGAGATGGCAGAAGTTCAGAGGCCACAAGAACACCAAGAATCTGCAAAAATCTTACAAGAGTTTTAGCTTTCCCAAAACACAAAACTGAGGGTTTGAGCCAATTATTTAGCTTTTGAAAGGACTGGACACTCAGCTGACATCTGAGTTATAGACAGATCAAAATACTAGTTCACAAGGACAGTTGCTGTCAAGAATTTATATTCCCAGGATATAAATAAAATCATCACAGTTATATTTTTAAATCTTTTCTTTAAACACAGAAAATTAAGTCCTTTTGACTAAAGTAATGTTAAAAAAGGGGGAAAAAGGCAGTCACTTCTAGGTCTTCAAAACTGAGTAATGCAAAGTAAATGGCATATTATAGACTTTGTGGACTTCTTGTTCTCTTAACCAAAAATGGCAGGAAACATTTTAAGTGGAGACATCTTATACAATCGACTGTGGGTAGTGAAATATGTACTATGCTTCTAGAACTAAATAAATCTTCCAACAAGTCTTTTCAATCTAGTACAAGATTAAATGAAAAGAAACCATCACCTTAAAACCTGGGACTATATTCTGTAAGATTGAGAAATAGGTGAACAGCAGATAGAACTGTGCTGGCAGACTTTAGAGTATTACTGAATAATCTTTTCAGGACTTATCTTCAAGTCAAATAAATAAAAAGATCTCCCAGCCCCGTGGCCTGGTGGTTAAGGGAGCCAGATCCCATTTGGTGACTGCGTGGTCTGAATCCTGACCTTGTGGGTTGGAAAACTTACTGGGTCACAGGTGTAAGTGTGCTCAAAGTTCCGATAGGATGGACAAATGGAAGAGAGAAGATTGTGGTGTGACCACATCCCATGGAAAGTTGCTTTCTCCCTCTTCCTCTATCTCTGTCTCTGGTGAACACATATACCCTCTGGCAAAAAATAAGTGAAATATTAATAAAAGTTATAATACTTAAAACTTCGAGAAAGAGAAGTTCCCATACGACAGGTAGCGAAAGCAAAACTATAGGCAATAGGGCTCTTTAATAGAGAAACCAATGGTACAATGACATATAATCTTTTTTTTTTTTTTTGAAAGAGATTTTTGCTATAGGTCATGTGCACATGCTGGAGGGACAAGAGAGACAGCTAGCAAAAAATCACCCTCCCCAGGGGAGATGGCCATGCAGAAATCCCTTCTCCATTCTCTTCTCAGAATTTTGGGCATGTATGCACACACACCTGGCATGAGTTTCAAGTCACTGGATCCAGGACTCGAACCATAGTCAGCTATATGGAAGTCCAGCCCTTTGACCACTATGCCACCTGCTGGCCCCACATACAATCTTATGTAACAAGGTATAGGGAATAATTTAAAATGGGCATGAATGATGGTCAGGGCGAAAGAATATTTTATAAATATATTTTAAGATGTGTAATTCTAGAATTACCTGCATATCTAAGACATACATCTAGTTTTATAATGTAATTCTACTAGGCAAGAGACTATACTATTTAGACACAAGACTCATTATTTTTCAAAACCACTTATCATAACCAACTCTTGGACTTCAAGATAGGGTTATTTTTTGACAGAGAACTCACATGTAATAAATGATTTTGGTTTGCAATACATTCAGAAAACAAACACAAACAAGATTTTTTGAGATATGTTTGTGGGCTATTGGCAGCTCAGGAGACAGACAAATTCTGAGGTTGAGGACGCAGTAACTGGGTCAGGAAATTAAGGAATTCTCTTTTTCCTCTTGCCTTAGATCACTAATGGCCTCCGTTCTTCAGGATTCTCTCACGGGCCCTTCTCCTTTCTCTCTTTAGAGAGGCCTCTAAGGCCTTAATCCAAGTGTTTAGCAGAAGTCGGCATGTTATAGCTTTAAGCTGGAAATCACTTTATCAACTTATAATTAGTGCCATAAAATCACCACATTCTAAACTCATTTTCTTTCTTCCATGAAATCTGTTTTTTCCTACTTTACTAACTGGTTATATCACTGAGTCAGAAAAACAAAAACAAAAACTATTATATACTTAAAACATAGATCACTTTTGTGATCCTAATGTGTAGATATTTCTCCCCACCAGTAAGCAAGCATTCGATTCCGCAGCAGACAGCAGCTAGGTGTCCCCCCCAACTGTTCACCATCTACTTGGAGACAGCACTGGGTACCACTGGCTGAGGGCTCAGTCCCTACAACTGCCCTCTCCTCATCCCGGATACCAATCACAAAACCCAGGTTATTTTATCTGTGCTTCTAAACACCCAGTGGAAACCAGGGTTCCCATGACTTCCCTTTAGGGTTCAATTAATTTGGAGAATGGCTCACAGAACTTAGGGAGATACTTGGCTTTACCTGTATATTATAAATGGTTTTACAAAGAAGGCAGATAAGGAGATGCATAGTGTGTGGCAAGTGGAAAGGGATAGATAGAGCTTCCATGCCCTCTCACAACACCCTCCAGGAGCCTCCTCATGTTCAGCTATCCAGAAGCTCTCGAAACCCACTCCCATGGGATTTTATGGAGACTTCAGTAGACAGGCATGAAATGCTAACAGACTTGGATGGAGAGACCCAGTAAGACCAGTCTGTGCAGATTCTTCCCTCTGATTACACATTCCTTCCTCCTAAGTAAGTGGCAGGGCCCCTCTGGAATGAAGGCCTTGTGATTTACTATCAAAAAGAAAGAGGATAATATAGTTTCTATGACCCATCTTCAGGCTAGTTTTTAAGGCAGGCCATGGCGAGAAAAAGGACAGCAGAAGAAGATCAGACTTTCATTTCATTTCTCTGAATTCATTTGTTTCAAAGCTGCTTTGGGAACCAAAGACAAAGGGCCAAATATTTATGAACCAGGAACCATGGAGAAAAGACAAAAAATACATAGCATAGCACCACATTCACCAATTCACCTGATCAGCAGGCCAAAAGTCTAAGCATCATCATTCTCCTCAATCCCTCCATGAGGTCAGCTCCTGTTAATTTGTTCTCCAAGCCAATCACTATGGCCTTGATTCAAGCCCTCTGCTCTGTCCCTGGCTACTCCAACAGCTTCCTACCTGGTGCTCAGCCTCAGCCCTCAACTCTGAGCTAGTGTGGCTCTTGGAACACACACTCATACCGTTCCTTATGGCTTCTCATGCCCTCTACTCTGGCAACTAGGCTGCTCATGCAGATTTTCCTAGAAGGGGAAAATATACAGTTCTTCTGTATATTAAGATGAGTCAACAGTAATGCAATGCTTGCCAATGCTGAGACCACATGGGAAGGTTCTGCCTTCACCTCCTGAGGCCTCATCCTGGATGCGTAAGGCTGGGGATGGTGAGAATACCCTGTTGGAATGCCTTTCTCTCTCTCTGTAGAGAAATAAATAAGTAAGCTTTGAAAAAAACATTCTGGCTTAGTTATCAGCTTTCAGCGAAGTTTGTTCAGTGCACCATTTCCTTTAGGCCTGATCAACTCAGTACTGCATTTCTAGACCTAGAAAACAGAAGACACAACTGCCCTGTATGACTTTTCCTGAGCAGGAACTAGCTCTTTGACACAGAAAGCGAAAATCAAAACATTTAAATTCATGACATTACTGAAAATATACCAAATGAAATGAGCACTACAGACATTTTCTTTCTTTCTTTCTTTCTTTCTTTTTTTTTTTTTTTTTGAGAGGTTTTTGCTATAGGGCGCATGCGCTCGCCAGACAGACAGAGAGAGACATAGAGACAGAAAGCGAGAACTCACCCCCAGGGGGGATGGTCACACTGCAATCCCTTCTCCTCCGTTCTCCTCTCGGGATCTTGGGCACGCACACACACGCGCCTGGCGTGAGTTTTAAGCCACCGGGTCCAGGACGCGAACCGCGGTCGACTACGTGGGAGTCCAGCGACATAGCCATTATGCTAACTGCTGGCTCCCTAGCACTACAGACATTTTCTAAGATCAACTTATAATAGTAAACAATTTACAATAAAGACAAAGAGCTTTCTGTGTTTCAAATGAAAGATAAATAATAATAAAGAAATACACTCTTTTTTCTTATTGGGGAGAGAAGTTTTTGCTATAGGGCACGTGCATTGCCAGAAAGACAGACAGACAGAAATCACTGCAGGGGGGATGGCCATGCCACAGTCCTTTCTCTATTCTCCTCTCAGGATCTTGGGCATGCATGCACACGTGCCTGGCGTGAGTTTAAGCCACTGGATTAAGGATTCGAACCTGGTTGACTACATGGGAGTCCAGCAACATAGCCGTTACGCCATCTGCTGGTCCCAAGAAATACATTCTTGAAGGCCAGCAGTTGGCATGGAAGTTAAGGCACTGGATTGCACATGGCTGGCTGCGTGGTTTGAGTCCTAGACCTGGCAGCTTGAAAAATCACACAAGGTATGTGTGTGCGTGTTCCCAAAATCCTAAGAGGAGACTCAGGGACTGCAGTGTGGCCATCCCCTCTCCCCAGAGGGGTGCGATTTCTCACTTTCCCACTCTCACTTTCTGTCTCTCTGTGGCACGTACACAAGCCTTATAACAAAACTAAAAAGAGAGAGAGAGCGCGCACAAAATACTGTATATTCTCAGTTCTGTTCCAAATTCAGTCTTTCCTAATAGTAACAGCTATCACTGAATGAACACTTACTATGTGCTGGGCACCATGGTTTCTTCCGCACATGATTTCCTTTAACCCTCACAACCACCCCAGGCTGTGGATGCTATTACTGTCAGTATCTCAAGAGATGAGGGAACTGAGGCTTGGGGTTAACTACCTTGCACAAACTAGTAAAAGCCAGGAATCAAACCCAAGTCTGTTTTTCCAAAGCTGGGGTCTCTAATCTCTGAGCTCTACTGGCAAGTGACTAGGAGTGTGGGAGATGGGGCTAGAGAATGTTTAAAATAAGCCTCAAAGGTCATTCCAAACCTATTCTCCAAACCTATTTCTCCACTTTGGAACAACACATACTGACTACTGAATAAAGAAAAAGAAGAAAAGCAAGTAAACCCCCAATTTGTCCTTAAGTGGTTTATACTTTCTTTTAGAAATGAGTTATCTGGTCCCAAAGTTGGGTGCATTTACCATAAAGCAGAATGATCTGTTTCAATGTACACCATATGTTTCTTTATAAGACAACTCCAAATATGAGTCTGACTTTGCCTTTAAGTAGATTATTTCATATTATCAAGAAAATAATATGATGCATTATTGTAAACTGGCAATTATTTTGTTACTTCTCCTAAGCTGCTAAAAGTAACAAAGTGGAATGTGAACATAAACCCTTATTCTGATAAATTAATTCCATCTTTATCTTAGTATCTTACAGATGACCAGCATTTAATAAATATCTGTAAAAGGAGTGAATGAGGCTATAGCTGAGTTACACCCTTGCAGTCTATCATGGGGAGAAAAATTAAACTACATGAGGGACCAGCAGTTAGCGTAATGGCTATGTCGCTGGACTCCCATGTAGAAGACCACGGTTTGAATCCCGGACCTAGTGGTTTAAACTCACGCTGGGCGTGTGTGCGTGTGTGCCCCAGATCCTGAGAGGAGAACGGAGGAGAAGGGATTGTAGCGTGGCCATTTCCCCGGGGGGTGATTTCTCGCTTTCTGTCTCTCTGTCGCTGTCTTTCTGGCGAGCACATGCGCCCTACAGCAAAAACCTCTCCAGGAAAAAAAAAAAAAAACCTACATGACAGGAAAAAAAAAAAAAACTACATGAGAAATACAAAACTGTTAAGAGCATTTGAAAATAAAGGCTTTCTTAGCCCAGTTTACAAAAACCTACATAGGTCTCTCATGGGTTTCAACACAGATGTGTGAGTATGAGCAGGGCTATATAAATGACAGGAAATAGCAGACATTCCCTCGAGATAGAATTGACAATGTTGTGGCAAGGATCACAACAGCTTTAATACACATATACCTGCACATATTCTGTTTTGTTTCCCACAATTATCTGACTTTAAATACACCTATGGTTAGATGTTTCCCCTCGGTTAAATCATGATAATGCGGAAAGGCCACTAAACAGAGGAGGTGGGAAAAGTTCTCAGACAGACTGAAAATAACTCGATGACTCAGGAGCATTACTATGAATAGTAATTACTGCTGTATTGTAACATAGTTTCCATGGCAATATTCTCCAAGACTATAAGGGTGTTTTTATGAAAGATTTTTTTGCTATAGGGCACGTGCACTCTAGAGAGACTAAGAGTTAGAAATCACCCCGAGGGGGATGGCCACGCAGCAATCCCTTCTCCTCTCGGGATCTTGGACACCCACACACACACACCTGGCATGAGTTTTAAGGCACTGAGTCAGGGACTTGAAACGCATTTGACTACATGGGAGTCCAGCAACATAACCATTACACCATCTACTGGTCCCGGATTATAAACTTTCAAAGAGTTCTTTCTCCCTTTATTAAATGATCCCAAATTGCTAAATTTTTTTGAGAATTTAAGTCCATTTTAACTGTGTTTCCTCCCTCCCCGTGAGGCTATCAGTGATTGCACTACTTGGCCTGTGCGCCCCTCCCCTTCGTAAACTGCTGTTGAGCTAAGAAGCCAGATAACCAGGTTATCAGAGCACTCAGGAGGTGTCTGCTTGACACTGCACCCCAGGACCTGTTTTCTTGCCTTTGGCTGGTTGCCCAAGCACCTCTTTCTTTCTTTCTTTCATCCCTTCAGCACAAGCGATGTAGGGTTTCTTCTCTTCTGTCACCTGGTGCTTTTCTCACCTGGTGTTCTATTTCTTAGGCTGGCTATGAGGACACTCTATACTTTACTGTCTTTCTTTTTTCGCTGAGATTTTTTACTGTTAATTGCTACGGGAAAATATACAGTGGATTACAAACATGGAAAAGAAGGTTTAGGAAATTTTTCATCATAATTTTGCACTTAATCAGTGTTTATTAAACTCCTTGGAGGATCCCAAAAAAATAGGTCCTCATTCATCACTTTCCCCTCATCACACTGTGAGCTCCATGGAGAAAGGGATCTTATTTTTCTCCATCCAAAGCCAAACAGCAACTGAACCACAGTAGGTTTGAGCATATGCCTAAATACAAGCGTAATGAGTGGAACACCAATGCACTGAATTACAGAAGTAATTTAATGAATGAATTTAATTTAACTTAATTCATTATTAATACATTTTCAGTCTAACATCAACTAAATAAATTGCCTTAAAAGAACAAAATCAAGTTAAGATCGAACAATCTAAAGCAAACAATGTACAAGTACTTGCTTTATAAAAACACTGTGTAAAAGTTAAAGGGCTAATTTATAACTTTTTAAGCAATAACACAGTGCCTACTTTTTTGGTAAGAACTATTATAGTTGTCAGTTTCCTAGGAAAGCTACAAATGGACCTTTCTTTGGCTCATTGCTTAGTTTTATCATGGTCTCCAGTAAGAGCACTTGCAGCTGCTTATGAATGCATTTAAAGTAAGGCCTACATTGAATGAGAAATGATCAGACATCTTTATTTTAAAAACCCACAATTGCTAATAAGAGCCTCATTTATAGTCTTTCAATTTTGTGACTAAAAATAAAACAAAGGCAAATTCAGTAGTTTAGCCTAGTACTAGCTGAGAAAGATGAATTTTTTTCAAGTTGTTAAATAATGTGCTTCACAAACAGAAGTACCACCTCAGAGACATTTTAGTTGGTTTCCAACATCCTCCTCTTCTCTTCCTCCAGGCAGAGAATGCTCTTTCTCAAGCAACAAGCTTTCCTTTGTTTTGATTTACACCAGTGACCTGAATAACCCCAAAGCACTGCACACGGCCTATGGCGGAAAGCACTAAGAGCAGAAAGCAGAGCTTTGACACTTGGATCCAAACATACACTTAGTGATGAATTTGGGGGAAGTTCACTTGCATTTAAATATAAAGAAGCAGTTAAGTTCTCCTGAAAAGGTCACAAAACTATGCAGAATGGGGCAGCTGCAAATTCAGTCACTGACCATGGACCTCACACCATAGACTTACTTCCTCTTAAAAGTCCTTTCTTGGTGCCAGCATGGTGGCATGATGAATTACTGTAAACTGGGAATTATTTTGTTACTTCTCCTAAACTGCTAAAAGTAACAAAGTGGAGTGAGCCATGTGGACACCCAGACCGGACAGCTTGAAAATCACACTGGTGCGTGTGCACTAGCCCAAAATTCCAGGAAGAGAGTGGAGAAGGGATTGTGGTATTGCTGTCCCTCCCTGGGGGTGATTTTTTACTTTCCTTCCCACTGTCTCGATCTCTCTCTGTAGAGCACACGGGCCCTATGGCAAAAACCTGGAAAAAAAAAATCTTTCCTCTTTTTGACAATTCCATACATCTTTCTCTCATCAACTCTGACCCCCACCTGCCTTTTATTCCTCTTACTCGCATTCTTCCCACTGATAAAGTAAAGCTAGCATTCTTTTCAACTTCGGGAACTGAGCACAAACATAATTTCAACCATGTGCTCACACAGTTGGTGACAGTGTAAATGAGTAAGCCTCTTACATGAGGAACTAGGTGACAAGAAAGCAGAATGGGGTAGAAACTTTTCAGTTTTTCTACCGTGTGTATGTACATATTCAGCTAAAAAATAATGAAATTTTACTTCCCTGAAAGTCCTTTCCTGCCTTCACTAAACCTTGCTCTAGTTATCCCTATCTTCCACTAGCTTTACTCTCTTTAGCATATTAATATGCTCCAAACCTCCCCTATTTATTAAAAACATAATTGTAAAATCTCCTTTCTCCAAGAACTTTGGTTCATCCATGCTCTATTTTTTTTTTTTTGAGAGTTTTTTCCTATAAGGCACATGTGCTTGCCAGAAAGACAGAGAGAGACAGAGAGAGACTGAAAGTGAGAAATCACCCCCTAGGGGGGATGGCCAAACCCCAATCCCGTCTCCTCCATTCTCCTCTTGGGATCTTGGGCAAGTACACACACACACGCACCCACGCCCCAGCGTGAGTTTAAGCCACTGGATCCGGGACTCGAACCACAGTCGACCACATGGGAGTCCAGGGACATAACCACTATGCCAACTGCTGGTCCCTCTGCTATGTTCTTTATCCACACTTTTCCAAAGAATATTTACTCTAATTTTCTCTTCCGCATCTCTCATTCAAACCTGAACCCCACTACAACCTCCTTTCTCCTCTCCTTCTGGTCACCACGGTCCCTGAAGACCAAACCCATCACATCTTCGCTGTTACCTTATTCCTCTCGGGTTTGCACAGTTCACTGTCCCTTCCTTCATCTTTCCTTTCTTGGCTCTACTGAAATCTACAAGTTACCACAGTCCTTCTCTCAAACCCCTCACTAGGTTACCCAGCCTTCAGTTCATCCTTAAATGTTGATGTTTTCAGAGTTTGAATTGTGACCACATGTTTCGTTGTTGCTGTTGTTTGTTTCCATTTACATTTGTGCTAACCAGCCACTACACAGATTGAACGCCCTCTTCAGTATTAACTCCCATTCTACCTCTTCAGATACACTTCTTCCTAAGCTTCACTCCCATTTCACACAGACTGATTATGAGCCATTCTAAATTCCTCCCTTCTCTCACCCTGCCACGCCCAATTAACAAATCCTGTCCAGTCTACTACCAGTACAGATTTCAAATGCACCCATCTCCCTTTTCTGCATCTCCTCTTCTACTGTGCCTGTTCAAGACACCATCATCTCTTAAACTATGACTCAATCTCCTAACAGGACTCCAAGCTTGTATTTCTCACTCTTCTTTGCTCTCCATAAGGCAGCAAAAATCATCTTTTTAAAACAAAACTCTTTACTTAAATAAATAAGAACAAAGTGTCTACATAACACCTACAATAAAATCCACACCTCTAATCACAATCTCCAAGGTCTGACCTGCCTACTTCCCCTCCTTTACTGACACCATTCTTCTCCTGCTCATACTCAACCAAAGGGAAACAGGCCTTTTGCCACTTCTTTTCCCTTCTTTGTCACACTCTCTCCCATCTCCGGCCTTTGTAACTGTTGTTCAATGTCCTGGGAATATTCCTCCCTCTTACTCTTATACTTTATTTGGTCACTACTTCCCACCATCTAGGGCTCAGCTTAAAAGTCATCCTCAGGGAAAAGTACCAGACTACCTGAGCTAGAGTTGCCGCCTTTGTTCTCTAACTCAACATATAATTTGTTTCTTTTACTCATACATTACAATTTACTTCCTGGAAGTCCTTTTGAAAGGAAAGGAAATGAAAGGTGCCATGTTTTCCTTTTCCTCTTCCTTGCTGAGCAGAGTGGGGATACTGAAGAAGGGCAGGAGCTCAAGCAACTCTGTAAATAATTGCTGATGTGAACTATTAAGTGACCTGGAGGTAAATTCTTTTTAGTAAAATGCATAATTCATCAACTCCATTGCTACACAATATAGTGTAACACTCTTAAATTAAGCCCTCTTTTATTATAATTATTCATTTCTCATGACTTGTCAAAAAGCTTCCTAAAGTGAAAGAATTCAAAGTTTAGCAAACATTGATAGATAAAAATAGATAAGCTTCAAAGACTTCAATGATCTTTAAAAAATGAATTAGTTCCACCTCTATTCCAATGCAGACTTTGTATGCTCATTTTCCAGCATGACTAAACCACTGTACGGGGTAATTAAATAGGATATCCCAAGGTTATGTGAGTCAGCAGTAAAGCTAGCAATAAAAGCCAGAACATTACAGATTAAGAAGCTGGTTATAAAAAAAGAATCCTAACAAATGACCTCAATTAACAACTTATCCAATCAGCTGTTTATTGAACAGCTTTCAATAAATGCCACTTGAATGAACTAAAAAGCACTAAAAAGAGAAAATTGTACAGTAATATACAACAGTCTCTGTCCAAAGGGAGTTAAAGGATCTAAGAAATCTAAGATCTAGTGCAGTGAGTTCTACTGATCTCCAAAACCAAGATTAGATCTGCAATCTAAGGATCTAAAGAATCTAAGAACATAAGATACCACCACCTGATAATAAATATTCAATGCATAGGAAAACAGAGAGCAGCCCTATCTATGGTCAGTGGGGTGAGAGCTCTTTTCTATCTCACATGGAATGTAAAATTTAAGTGGTTCCTTAAGGAAGAAATATTTACATAGGAGAGGAGGGGAGTATCTGGTTGGACAATAAATAAATAGGCCTTAAAGCAAATCACTGACAGAGCCAGTCTGGTAGCCAGGCACAGACATATGAGTAGGAAGGACTATAAGAAGGATATTGAAGGTTTAACTTTGACTAGTTCACCGTTAGAAGTCTGAACTTATCCTGCAAGGAATGAGTTTCTAAATGGGAAGTGGCATGTGAGAAATATAAATCTGGAGGCAAAATACAGGATAAATTTTAGGAATGGAGAGGTTAGATAAAGAAAACAATAAGGAAATTTTATTGTATTCTACAAGGATTATTGAAGTAAAGGTATAAACTAGGTGAATGGAAACAGTAAGAGCGATTTGTGAGACAGTAGAAACAGGACTTGTTAACTGATGAGTTAGGACTAGATCAATGTTTTCATTTACTAAAATATAACTACATCTGGCATACAACGCAATCATTCAGGCTTGAAACCTCATACTCTTCCTTGCCCCTCACTCCCTGAGTATTCTCTTGCCCAGATATAGAACCCTCCCAACAAGTGGCTTCTCTAATTTCCCAGTCCAACCATATGGTACATTACAGCTTAAACAAAGGACTGCACTTACTAATTCCCTAGACATACTAGGAAATCCTCAATCCTGTATGTTTGTTCATGCTCTACCTCTACTTTTCCCATTCTACATATCCACATTCTTGCCATCCTTCACACATCAGCTCAAATGACACTTTTTTAATCAAGATCTCTCAGAAGTGCAAAATTAAAGCACTGCCTCCCAACTCTCCACTCTACAATACTTTCTTTAACCTTTGAGGACAGAATTCTGACTACTTTTTCCTATTCCAAAGTTGTTTCCAGGAGGCCTGGGAGAGTCACACCTGCAAACATTAACAGAGCCCTACAAATATTAACGGAAGCCTACAGAAATTAACAGAGGCCTATGAATATTAACAGATCTCTTTTGTAAGTGGGATGCCACATCCTATCCCAGGCACAGTGTTTTATTGAGGCAAAATAAGACTTATCTCTTTTAAATTAATTCATTAATTTATAGATTTATTTTAATTTGCTATAGGGCACATGTGCTAACTAGAAAAAGACAGAGATCTGAGACAGAGGGAAAGTGAGAAAGCAAGCTACCAGGTCCAGGACTCAAACCTCAGTCACCATGTGAGAGTCCAACACCCATGGCACCTGAGTAAAACACCAACATTCTTTTGCCGATTTCTTTTAGGAACAGAGAGACTTGTGTTTTTCTTTAACCAAGTACCGATCTAAGACCTTCAAACTCACCTATAACCTGCTAGCCTCTGCTTCCAGATGCCCATGTGCTTGGGCCAGGCCATTATAAAAGACTCTATGCAGATTGAAAACTCGCCTGCTCTCAGAGCTACATAAAAGAAACCACTGTATCCTAGCACCCTGCGAAACACTTTTTTTATTTCTCCAGGGCTAAGTCACTCAATCTAGTGCTTAAAATAAAACCACATTAATTATTATTTCTGTAGAGCTCAGTTATTACCATCAATACCTTGAATTATAGCTATTCCTCATCTCCTCTGATAAAACTGTATACTCCTTACAACACACATACACAATTTATTTTTGTAATCATCGCCCCACTTTTCACAATTAATTGAAGACCTTGATAAGTATTACATGGCAACAGCATAGTACTAGGTTGGTGCAAAAGTAATTCTGTTTTTGCGCTGTTGAAATTTGCCATTTGAGGGACCAGCAGTTGGCGTAATGGCTATGGCGCTGGACTCCCACGTAGTCGACTGTGGTTCGAGTCCCGGACCCGGTGGCTTTAACTCACGCTGGGCGCATGTGCATGCGTGCCCAAGATCCTGAGAGGACAATGGAGGAGAAGGGATTGCAGCATGGCAATCACCTCTGGGGGGTGATTTCTCGCTTTCTATCTCTCTGTCTCTGTCTGTCTGGAGAGCGCACGCGCCCTATAGCAAAAAACTCTCCAAAAAAAAAAAAGAGAAAGAAAAAAATTTGCCGTTTGATATTGGATACACTCTTAAATAAATGTGGTTATATTATACATCATTTAATGTGTATTTCTCACTTTATTATTTTGCTAATGACGTATTGTTTGCTATTGATTTTATACATATTTTAGACTATGGATTAAATGATGTTAGACACAAAGCAAATTTGAGCAATTTTCTTACTTGAGTTCAAAATGGGTCATAAAGCAGCAGAGACAACTTGTAACATCAACAATGCATTTGGCCCAGGAACTACTAGTGAACATACAGTGCCACGGTGGTTCAGGAAGTTTTGCAAAGGAGACAAGAGCCTTGTCAGTGAAGAGAGAGCATAGTGGCCATCAGCAGTTGCCAATGACCAATTTCCTCTTACAACTACAGAAGTTGCTGAAGAACTCAACTCCAACCATTCTATGGCCATTCGGCCTTGAAGCATATTGGATGGTGAAAAATAGTGATAAGTGGGTGCCTCGTGAGCTGACAGAAAATTAAAAAAAAAAATCGTTGTTTTGAAGTGTCCTCTTATTTTATGCAACAACAATGGACCATTTCCCAATCAGATTGTGACATGAAATGTGACGTGGATTTTTATACAACAATCAGCGACAATCAGCTACAGGGTTGGACTGCGAAGAAGCTCCAAAGCACGTCTCAAAACCAAACTTGTACCGAAAAGAAAGGTCATGGTCACCACTTGGTGGGTCTGATCCATTACAGCTTTCTGAACCCCAGAGAAACCGTTACATCTGAGAAGTATGCTCAGCAAGTCAGTGAGATGCACCAAAACCTGCCACACCTGCAACCGGCATTGATCAACAGAAAAGGTCCAATTCTTCTCCATGACAACTGATACTTCAAAAGTTGAACAAATTGGGCTAAGAAGTTTTGCCTCGTCTCCCTATTCACCTGACCTCTCACCAACTGATTACCACTCAATAACTTTTGGAAGGGAAAATGTTTCCACAATCATCAAGATGTAGAAGATGCTTTCTAAGAGTCCACTGAATCCTGAAGCATAGATTTTTATGCTACAGGAATAAACAAATGTATTTCTTGTTAACAAAAATGTGCTGATTGTGGACCTATAGATGGTGTAATGGTTATGTCACTGGATTCCCACGTAGTCGACTACAGTTTGAGTCCCAGACCCAGCGGCTTAAAATTCACACCAGGTGCATGTGTGTTCATGCGTGCCCAAAATGCTGATGGCATGGCCATCCCCCTGCAGGGTGATTTCTCTCTTTCTGTCTCTCGGGCAAGTGCACACGTCCTGTAGTAAAAATCTCTCTTAAAAAATGTGTTGACTGTAATGGCTCCTATTTTTATTAATAAAAATGTCTTCGAGCCTCGTTGTGATTTAAAATTAATTATTCCAAAACCAAAGGTACTTTTGCACCCATCTACTATAAGGCTAAGAACACAGACTCTGAAGATAGACTTCTTGAGTTTGAATCTTAACTGCTGTTTATCAGCTACATGACCTTGGCCAAATTACTTAACCTCTTAATCCTATGCTTCAGGATCTTTATGTATAAAATGAGGATAACAGTAGGTATTTAATAAGACTGTTAGAGGATTTGGCTTAGCACACTGTAAGCACCATAAAAGTATCTATTAAATATATAAAATCAGGGCCAGCAGGTGGCATGGTGGTTAAGGCGCTAGACTCCCATATATGGCTGACCGTGTTTTGAGTCCCGGATCTGGAGGCTTGCTTTCTCACTTTCTCTCTCTCTCTCTCTGGTGAATGCACACACCCTCTAGCAAAACTTTAAATAATAGTAATGATAAATGAAATAAAATAAATAATTTTTAAAAATACAAAAAAAATCTTTTTTTTTAAAAAAAAGGTTTTACCATAGAGCATGTACAGTTGCTGGAGAGAGACAGTGAAAGAGAAAGTGAGAAATCACCCCCCAGGGGTATGGCCACTGGGCAATCCCTTCTTCATTCTTCTGGTATTTTGGGCACAGATGCACCCATGCACACCCAGAGTGATTTTCAAGGTGCCAGGTCCCAGACTCGAACTGTAGTCGGCCACGTGACCAGAGTCCAAAGCTTTAACCACTATGCCACCTGCTAGCCCCAATAATCAATCTTTAGAGTGAAAAAATACTAAATCTGTAGTAGTTGTGTAACGTTTTATGACCTATATAGGGAAATAAAACATCAAATGCAAAGCTAGGCTCTAGGTACAAACAACTATATACAATTTTTTTCTAAATCTTTTATGTCTTCCCTAAGGGTGAGCTGTGCCCTTCACAGTCTTCCTTACAGTGAGAATGTTTGTTTCAGTATGACATTTTAGTATTCTAAAGTCTTTAGTCCAGCTTCCTGTAGCAAAAGCCACCTGACTGCTCTTCTTGCCTCTAGTCTTATTACCTTTAATCTACCCTCCAAGAGGCTCCAGTAGTCTTTCAAAAAATGCAAATCTAATGTTTTTTCACTGCTAGGAACCTCTTCCATTACACTACACTTAGGATAATTTAATCCCCTTAGCCTCTCACAGAAAATCTTCCTAATTTGGCCCCAGACTGCTCTTCAGCTTCGTCTTTCAACACTTCTTTCCTTACCATGGAAACTAAATCTGGCCACATCTTAAAGGCTTTTTGTATGTGTCCTAGAAGTCCCATGTTTATCAGTTTGCTAGGGCTGCCATAACAAAAAATACCAAATGCTGGGTGACTTACACATCTAAAATTGATTATCTTACAGTTCTGGAGGCTAGAAGTCCAAAATCAAAATGTTAGCAAGTCTGATTTCTCCTGAGGCTTCTTTCCTTGTCCTGCCTTCTTTTTTTTGTTTTTGTTTTTCTTTTGTTTTTGTTTGTTTGTTTTGTTTTGTTTTGTTTTAAAGAGATTTTTGCCATAGGGAGTGTGTGCTCTCTAGAGAAACAAAAAGCAAAAAAATAACTCCCCAGGGGAGATGACCACACCACAGTCTCTTCTCCTCCATTCTCCTCTCAGGATTTTGGGCACGTATGTACATGTGCTGGCATGAGTCCAGGACTGTTGGGTCCAGGACTCAAACCATAGTCTGCCATGTGGAAGTCCAACACTGTAACTACTACACCACCTCCTGGCCTCTCCTTGGCCTTCTTGATGTATCCTCATGTCTTTCCTCTGTGCATGTGTATCTCTGTGTCCAAATTTCCCCCTTATAAGGACACCTGTCTGATTGGATTAACACACACCCTAGTGGCCTCATTTAAACCTAATCACCTTAAAAGCCCCATCTCCAAATACAGTTACATCCTGAGGTTATAGGGGTTAGAGCTTCAATATAAGATTGGGGGAAGACGTATTGAGTACACAACAGCCCCTACCTCCTTCTCTTTCCTTTCCTTTTCTTTCTTTCTTTCTTTTTTTTTCATTTTTGGCCATAGGGACATGTGTGGTAGCCAGAGAGACAGAAAGACAGTGAGAAGAAAAGTGAGAAATCACTCCTTAAGGGGGGATGGCCACTCCTTGATCCCTTCTCCATTTTCCTGAGATTTTGGTCACACATGCACCCATGCCCCTTGTGATTTTCAAGATGCCAGGTCCAGGACTCAAACCGTGGTTGGCCATGTGGGAGTCCAACGCCTCAGCTACCATCTGCTGGCTCCACCTCCCCTTTTTCTTAACCTAGGCCAATTCCTACTGGTTCTTCCAAGACTAGCCCAAACCTTCCCCTGCAGGGAGCTCCCACAGTATGGTGGGTGCTTCCGCCTGCATGGTGCTCTCTGCATGCTGCTCTTGTATTGTTCGACACAGTATTTTTATTATCTCTTTCCTGCTTCGGACTGTATTTCTTAAGAGCAAACTACATCCCTAATACCTATCACAGTGCCTGGCCTATAGAGGGTATTTAATAAAGATGTGACTATTGAGGGAAAGTAGAGGAAAGAGCAAGGCCTTTGAACTAAGACCAGCATGAGTTCAAATCCTGGCTCTATTGTTAATTTATCTTGTGACTTTGGACAAATCACTAAATGTTGAACTTCTATTCTAAATAAAGTAGTTGTAATGATAAGTGACTTAATTAAAATGGAAGTACCCAGTGAGTGTATAGCACACAGTAGGAGCTCAATAAAAGTTACAGTAAATATTTTGATCTTGCTTGTTTTGACATACAGTTCTACCACTTAGCTAAGTAACCTCGGGTGTGTTTACTATCATCTCTTTGCTTTAGTTGCCTATCTATAAAAATACCTCACTCACGGAGCTTTTTTTCTTCCCCCACAGAGCTATTTTGAGAACAAACTAATACAAGTGAAACATTTAGACAAGAATCTAGCATATAGTAAGGATTACATAAATGTTTCCTATTATTATTAAAAGAACACTGCGGATCTGAACAGATGTGACTGGAAGCCAAGAATAACTTAGTTTCTTTAATTACTAAGTCATTTAAATGTGACTATTACCTTAATGCCTCAGGATAGTTGCCTAAGTTCAAACACAGGTACAGATATGTAAACAGAGCCCAAAATAAACATGCAATAATATATTATCATCTGCCTTACTCCTGATCTACTAGTATTTAACATATTTTGGGCACTGAAATAAAACTTTTAAGAGAACAATTTTTCCACCTTTCGTGATTATAGATATTAGTGATTTGCAGTGGAGTGTAAGACTCCTTGGCGGTAGAATCACAAAACCTGTGAACTGGAAAGACCAACAGTGATGAAAGTCCAATCTTATTATTTCTTACATCGGTAAACTGAGATGGATTTGGAAAGGGCTTTCAGGGTCCTAATGAGCAGCTCTGCAGAGGATGGGGCTTGCAGGAAGACAACACATTTGTTCAAAAGTACAAAAGCAGGGGTTTGGGACTTATTCTGTCTAAAGTGTATCAAAATCAGAATTAGGAAATAAAGCTGGAAAATTATTTTTAACCATTCTAGTTTGATAATTTCTGAAGTAGGTACAAGTTACGTGACCTGTATATTGAAGCAGGAAAGACCTAGATTGCAATCTCCACTTGTTATGTAGTGCAACAGGTTTGCTGCAGTGATTAACATACAACTCATAACTAGGATGCCTAGCAGGTTGCAAGTATCCAAATGTCAGTGTTTCCCACTTCTTCCATTATATAAATAAAAATCTGTACGATAACAAAACACTACCATCCACATAGCATTTGCTAAATGTCCAAGACTTGTTAGACATCACTTAATTTTTAAAACAGAAATCTGGAATAACCTTGCAATAGTGTCTTCATCCCTGCCCCTCCTCACTACCAAATGTCCTTCGCAATTTGTTTTCAAGGGTCATGTCACCACCATTAACATGCTATTTGGAGATGACGGTAGCTCTGACTGCCAATTCAGAGCAAAGATTTGAAGGTCCAGAGTTTACTTAGATCAAGTTTCTATAGTCCCTTCGTGCTTGATGAATTTCCAGTTAAAAACTACTTTTTTCTTTTGAGTATAGAAACAATAAATCTAAGTAAAAGGTAATTGAACAAGTAAGTAACTGAGTTCGCCCCTATTATTATGACCGAGAACGTCCCCTTTGGGAGATTATTTTTATGCTGGTACTAAAAAAGGCATCTGCCAATATCCATCATTTCCGCTTCAATCTAAAGTCAACCGTTTTTGCATTGTCTCAAAACCAATTGCAATAAAAGCCCAACTCGACTCAACACATAAAGAGCTCTTCCCAATACCCTCTCCCCCCGCTGGCATCACAGATGGCGACCGAGGCTTAAGGTTTAACGTCCAGACACTAAAGCCCCTCATCCTAAAAGATGGGGCTCCAGATGGATGCTCTCGGGCAGAGGATGAGAAGCTGTCAATTCCCAGTGGACAGGGACGGGGGCGGGGGCTGAATCCCAAGGCTGAGCCCTGCGCCTGTCACTTTGCACCCACCACCGGATGGGGACCAGCAAGGACCCAGCCTTCGCCTCCGGTGTCCGCGCGTGACCTCCGAGGACCGGAGGGGCGCGGGGCGGGGAGCCTCCTCCTCCTTCCGGGGAAGCTGGCAAGGGCAAGTTCGAGTCGTGCGCGGGAAGGTTACTCACAGAACGGCCCGGCGTCCTCTGCCCGTGCTCCCTCAGGGAGAAGCCCCTAACGCCGCTGCAGCCTGAGAGCTCCGCCGGCTGCCCGTACCCGCCCGGGCGTGGCAGCGACAGCCGGGCGACTTCACATCATCACTCAGCGACCTCGCTTCTGCGGTGACGCCAGGTCAATGGCAGCCCCCGCACAACCGGGGAAGCTCAGGGACCCGCTCTCCCAGCAGCCTCTGGGCAGCAGCGCACGACCTGCTGGGACTTGTAGTTTCCTGTCCGCCCCGCCCCCAAGCTTGAGGCCCCGCCCCCTTGCTGCCAGCCTCGGGGCAGGAGGCGTGGCGGCGATCCCGGCCGGGGTGGGGCGAGTCCGGTCCGGGAAGATTGCCTGGGGCCTGGGCAGAGTTCCAGGCTGTCGGCCTCTGTCCCGGCCGCGCCGCCTCCTTTGAGGAAGGCAGGCCGGGGTCAAGAAGGGTGAGGGGCGGGTAGGGGGCGTGAAGGAGCGCTGCTAGGTCCGCGCACGCCGGGGGAGCCTGAGGCCAACACTCGGCACCGGGTTTCGAACTCCAGCTCCAGCAGCTGGTCGAGCTGTGGCAAGAGTCCGGCCTGGCGTGGCCGAGAGTCCCTGAGCCAGCGCAGGTCAGCCCCGCGGGAAACCGGGGCCACCGCTCCTTGGCTGGCTCAGTGGCCAAGGCACCTGAGCGCGGCGTGGCAGGTGCGGAGCTCGGAGCCGCCCGAGGTACCCTCTCTCCCCAGCGCTCACCTTTGGCCGAGCACACTGGCCTGGCGAGTTTCCAAACCGGAGACACCCTCCGCCTGGTCCTATCTCCCACCTTCCGCGAGTTCACTGCTAAATCGCCCCAAAGCAGGACTAGGAAGGAACCTTTTACACAGTAACGCTCAAGCGTCGTTTGGCCACGGTATTTAACTTCAGCTTGTGTTTTTCCCTCGTGGGTTTATTGTGTCAAGTACCTTTATCCTCAGAACTTGACCAAGATTCGTGACATGGCACCTGCCTTGCTGGCACACAGTAGGCTCTCGGTGAATATTAGTTTAGCGCATGAGTCATGATACTAAGTTTGGAAAATTCTACCAAGCTGCGCGTGGCTATAATCTTTAGAATTTTATGGGTTTCTAAGATCACTTTGAAAATTACAGTAATTTTAAAGCTCAACAGAGTTAAATCGTGTTTTTCTAGTGTGTGCATTCTCTGTAACAATGGCTCCTATTGCTTGCCTAATTTGAGTTAATTTAACTCAAAACCCGAGTTCTATAAGTAGGTGGCCTTCCTTCGGATGAACCACTCTATTACAGAACAAATTAAAATTACTTATAAGCTTTGTCATTTTTAGCTTTTAGATACTAGTGCAAGATACTACACTGATGCACTCATGAATACATTTAGATATCTTGGTCTCAAGTATGAATTCAAAATAAAAAAGGATTTATGTTCAGAACTAGTGAAAGAGCATGCAGAGAAAATTGACAGCAAATCCCCCATTCATCCCCCGCCCTGTTGCCAGTGCAGCTGCAGCCTTGACCTCAAAATGTCTTGTAAAATTATCTCTTATTAGAGTGGTGTATCTAAGGCAAAAACCTCTGGGATTAAACCACCCCACAGGGACAGCTCTTTTTGGTACTAACATTTTTACATAGATTGGGTCCATTTCTTCTGAGTTTTTCTGAAAAACAGATCGTATGATGGAGTTCCAAATTGTTTTGTCATTCAAGACAACAAAGTCAGTAACAACTTGCTCATATTAAGTGGAAAATGCAGGGTACTGAGTCATGATAACCAGAACATTCAGTTAATCAACCTTCCTAACCTTTCTGCTTGTGAGAAAGTCAGCTACAAGTGGCCAGTGCCTAGTCTGCCTTGATTACCGGAGAGTGTTCCCCGTGCCTGGCACAGTGGCTACCCAGTGCCTGCCAAGCATTGACCACCACGGAATGAACATGGCTGCTGCAGACGACAGTGTAATAACTTTCTGTGTGTGTATAGTTTCTTCATTTACTTAGCTTCTTAGAACTTAGATTACTAGAAGTGGGGATTTTACTGGGTCGAGGGTATGAAAAGGGTATGGTTATCCAAACTTTGCCAATGTGTTTTGCAGATGAGCCTTACCACTTGTGCTGCCATTGGTAATATCTGTGTGTACCTTTTAGAACCTCCTCTTTAGCTTTTATACTGAGAGAATATGCAGTAGTTAGGAGCACCTTCAGATGATGCATCTCATTTGATCTGGCACCCAAGAAGGGAGTCAGGGCAAGCATTGCTTTTCCCTTTTTTTGCAACACAACAAACTTCACCTTTAAACTGGTGCTAGTGAATGCAGGTGACCAAATAATCATAAACATTTCAGCGTCTTCCTCCCATTCTCTGCCTTAGGTTTGTAGAGGACATCTTGAATAAATTCACTTCTTTCCTTAGTAATAAAATTGGATACTGCTCAATTATAAAAGGGGACTTCAAAAACGTTGTGCAATGTGGAATTAAATTACCAGTGTATTTTGGTGCCAACAAATTTTGAAATCTATGCGTACGTTTTTCATTATAGACATTTTCCATGCAGTTGTTAAAGATCTTGCTTATCTGTGGTTTATGATTCTTCCTTACTCATTTTACTCAGGTATTTGTAGTTGCCTTGATCAAATTTGGGGACTTCATTTGTAGTGAAGCACAAAGAAGAAAGACATGACACTTGTTAGATATAAGGCAACACCTGGACCTAGCGAGTTGAGAATCTTGGCTCTCTTTCTAAATTAAGTCTGAAAACCTTGGGTATACTTTTGTGGATCCTTCAATTTTTGAACCTATGAATCTGTTTCAGAATCTTCCCAAACTATTAATACTCTGTTAGTGAATATGGACAGGATTTGCATAATAATCTGCATCTCTTTGATACGTCAACAAATTTCAAGAAAAGTAGAACTGTAAAGTAAAAATTATAAGGTAAAAAATGTTTAAACTACAAAAAAGTTATTTTCTCATGAAAACATTAAAAATGTTTTTTTTTTCCTTTTTCTCAACATACAGCAACAAAAAAGCATTAATTTCAACTCTATTACTGATCTTGATTCTTTCACATACTTGCTAGGGGTCTAAAATGATTTAGTAGGTAATTAATCCAATCAGAAAACTTGGAAAATTTCTCAAAGTTTACTAATAGGTGGAACCTTTGGAAATGTACTTGAAAGTGGCACCATTTGTATCAAAACTGAGACAAAAATAGTTTTTTCTGTATTGATTTTACAGTTGCTTAGGGTTTCTGTTGTTGTTTTCTTTTCTTTTTTATAAAACCAGTATAGAGGAGCCACGGAAGAAAAGATGCAAGTATATTTTGGCTTTGAAAATTATTCAGAATCCCCCTTCGGCTTCACTCTGCCTTTATGCTGTGATGTCTGGTCTCAAATAGTGTTCTATAAATTTAGGAAAATGCCCTTTGAAGACACTTCAAGAACACTTCTAGCCTTTGTGTCATGAACAGCTGCCTAATTATTGAATGGGTTTATGGCAACTATTGATAATTCTTCAAGGACATTTTATGTAAATCTAAATTACTTTCCTCTTTTTAATAGTAAGATATTTCTGCATCTTGCAAAGAAGATAAAAGAAAATTTTTCTTTGGAATAGATGGATTTTTATCTCTCTCTGTGAACTAAGTCGATTCGATGTCTCTTTTGGTAAGTTTTTATTGACATGGATCTGATTTGGTGCCATCAAAGTAGTTAGATATTGGGCCAGCGGGTGGTGTAGTGGTTAAGGCACTGGACTCCCACATGACTGATAAGTGATTTGAGTCCTGGACCTGGTAGCTTGAAACTGACTCCAGGTTCATGTGCATGTGTGCCCAAAATCCTGAGAGGAAAATGGAAGAGAAGGGATTGCAGTATGGCCATCTTCCCTGCCCCGCCCGACTGGGTGTTGATTTCTTGCTTTCTGTCTCTCTGTCTCTTCAGTGAGCACAGGTGCTCTATATCAAAAATCTCCCCCTAAAAAGAAAGAGTAGTTAGATATTTGTGCACAGTTGTAGCAAAAGATAACATGTCCGTGGGATATTTTTATGCACCAAGATGTTATTTTTGAACCGATGACTTTTGGTCTTAATTCCAAAAGTTAAAATGAATTGATATTATGATCTCAAGGAAAGAGAGGGAAAAGATCAGCAATAGCACCAAGGAAAATTCTAACAGATGGGAAGTGTTTTTTCCATACACCTAGCTACTTCTTCTTCCCTATACTAAGTACCTTAATGATAGATATCCTGACTTCTTCCCAGGTTCCTGCATACTGCCCTTTCTCTCTGCTCTCTACCCCAGTCACCAGACCTTTTCAGGTCCACACATCACTCCTGCTCATCCTGTGACTTATTTTTCACTTATTTAATGTATTTCTGACTTTCAGGATTGTTTCTGCACTTCACGAACACGAGTTGAATCACTCAGATCTGAAAAACAATCTGAAACCAGTGTCCATCAATACTTGGTAAGAAAATGATTGAGTACAATTAATGGTCCTCCTTAGCGTCCTGTAGTTGCATTTACTACTGATTCTCCTATATCTCTTTTCTTTACGCTATAATTTACTGTTTCTTTTTCATCCTGCTGTTCTCCTGCAGTCTGTAACAGACTCCAACAGACCTCTTCCTAAACCAGCTTTCCCTGAGTGAGCACTCTCACTATTCTATGGCTTCAAGTTGCTCTGATTTCAGATTGTCCTGAAATGACTTTAGAACAATTGATGTATATGTTTCTACAACTATAATGTGACCCCTGTAGGAGTAGATGTCTTTTAAAGGAATATGATTGGTAATAAATACTTCTCTAGGATCTTTTCCTCCTCCTCTTTTTAAAAAACATTTATTTATGTATCTATTTTTAGATGGCTGTAGAGTATGTGTCCTTGCCAGAGAGAGAGAGAAAGAAAAAGTGAGAAATCATCCCTCAGGAGGGATGGCCATGCTGCAATCCTTTCTCCTCCTGTCTTCCCTCGGAGTTTTGGGTATGCACACACATGCCCAGCGTGATTTTCAAGCCATAATTAGCCATGTGGAAGTCCTGTGCCTTAACAACCATGCCACCTGCTGGCCTCTTTTCCTCATCTTAATCCCACCTTTATACTGCAATTTCTATTATTAAATGGAACCTGGCTTGCAAGTGTCTTATTTGCTACAAAATAAGATAATCCTAGTGAATTCTATTTATAATTGGCCTCAGTCCTATCTTCAGATTACTTATTTTTTTTTAGGTTTTTGCCATAGTGCATATGTGCTCACTGGAAAGAGACAGAGAGAAGGAAAGTGAGAAAGTACCACTCTCCTCCTCCCATGAAGAGGATGGCCACATCACAAAATCCTTCTCCTGTCAGAATTTGGGGCACACACACACACGCATGCACCTGGTGTGATTTTCAAGATGCCATGTCCCACATGGTCAATCACGGTTCGAGTCCTGGACCCAGTAGGCTTACTTGCTCGCTTTCTCTCTCTCTCTCTCTCTCTCTGTCTCTCACTTGCTCGCTCTCTCTCTGTGTGTGTGTGTGTGTGTGTGTGTGTGTGTCTGGTCAAACTAAAAATAAATGAATAAATAAATAAATACAATTTAATCTCTCATAAAAAAGATTGGTTCAAATATCACACCTACGAAGCTTTTCAGCTTATACTTTTTATTCCTTAATTCTCCCATATATCTTAGACATTCCCATAAAGTAGTACTTACCGTATTATTTCACAATGATTGATGGGTACATCTCTACAACTATAATATGAGCCCCATAAAAAAAGTAGGCATTTTTATCTCCCCTGGGCAATGCCTGATCAATAAAATAATATGCTTGATAATAAATATTTCTTTAGGATCTTTTCTTCTTCCTAATGCTAACTTCATACTGCAGTTTTTACTATAAAATGGAGCCTGCCTTGCAAATGCCTTATTTGCTACAGAATGAAGTAATCCTAGTGAATTCTGCTTATAATTCAGTTGTCTTTAGTTTTGTCATTTCACTTTTTATTCACTAATACTCTGAAGTCTTCCAGTAGTCCACCCTTTTGTACATGGAATGTACTATCTAGTCTGAGTTTTGATTCAGGTAATGTCCTCAGGTTGAGATAGTGTTCAGAGAGTAAGGGACTGTGGTCCCCTTGCTGTTTCCAAGAAAGGCCTAGAACTTGGGAAAATTCCACAGGTGCTACTCAAATGATTCAGACCTCCATGGTGGAGTTATTTTATGTTTTAAGGAGCTAAATCTGACATCTTCATCTGTTACTGGAGTTAGACTAAAATCTTAAGAGAGAGAAGCAGAAGCATAATCTGAGTCTCTTGCACAGAAACGAATCAGAGAAGTCACATATTGTAAGTTGACACCAGCTGGAAACTTGCCTTTCTGAGCTCTCCCTGAGTCATACTTAAAAACATTATCTGTTGTTTTTGGTTTGGGCAACTTGTAGTTCTCCACTGGCCTACACCCTATACACAGGATTGAATTTTATATTAAGGGGCCAGCAGATGATACAGTGGTTTTGTCACTGGACTCCCGTATGACTGACCACAATTCGAGTTCCAGACCCAGTGGCTTGAAACTCATACCTGGCCCGTGTGCTTGTGTGTCCAAGATCCTTAGAAGGGATTGTAGTATGGCTATCCCCCCTGGGAGTGGGGTGACTTCTCACTCTCCCTCTCTCTGTGTCCCTCTCTCCCTCTCCAGCAAGTGTACACATGCTATAGCAAAACCTCTCAAAAAAATAGGAAAAATATATTAAAATGTCTTGTTGGGATGATGGTTATGATTTTCCAAATGATTTTTGTCTCCTGTAACTTTGGAGCCCCTCTATGTGGAGAACAGCATTTTCTGTGATTAGCTTTTGCAAATGAAAGGATAATTCATGTTTGAGTTAAGATGCCGCTTTTTAAAAGAATGCAATTGTAGTATTGCATTGATTCCTGCAAGGCCATCAAGTTTAATTTTCAATCTATTCAGGGGATGCTCCTTATTATATTTCTGAGAAGTGGTTATAGAAATTCAAATAAAAAGAGCCCATCATAGAAAATAATATTGAAAGATGTTTCACCACAAATAAATATATGGCAAAATCTCTCTAAAAACACTTCACAGAGGGCCAATCCATGGTAAATGGTTGAGGCAGCTGGATCCTACATCGCCTGCTGTGTGGTTTGAGTCCCAGACCTGGTGGCTGGAAAAACATGCCAGGTGCATGTGCTTGTGTGCCCGAAATCCCACAGGGAAGGGGAAATGGAGAAGGGATTGCAGCGTAGCTATTTCCCATCTTGGTTGCTTTCTCACTTTGTCTCTCTCTCTCTCTGACAAGCATGCACATTCTCTAGCAAGATTTTTTTAAAGCAAAAGCATACAAACAGAAAACAATGCACAGAGTTTCACTAACTGGCTTTATTCCTAGCCCATGATTTGGGGTCTCTCTCTCAGCCTCTCAGGATCCAAAACTGGATATAGTGGATCTGTGTCTCAGCACCAGGTCTACATTAACCAAACTCATTAGTCTGCATTATAAACCCGGCCTCCCAGTGTTATAGGAAATGGTGCCTTTACATTGCATCATTGGTCTATTCTTTCCTAAAGTTCCATGGAAAACCAAATCGTGATGGGAAACAGTTGAATTTGTAATGAAGAATTAATGTCAGTTGTCAAAGTACCTGAAATTGCTATCACAGGATCCAACCTGTGGCCTAGTGATTACGGGAGCAAGATCCCACTTAGCCAACTGCAGTTTGAATCCTGGCTCTGGGGCTTGAAAAACACTCAGGCATTCATGCATACATTCCCCAAATTCAGACAAGACAGAGAAATAGAGAAGGGACTGTGGTATGACCACACCCCACTGGGGGTGGGGGGGGTAGTGATTTTTCACTTGTCTCTGGTGAATGTACATACCCTCTGACAATTTAAAGAAAAAGAAATTGACATCATAGTACTGTCTTTTCTGTAAGCAGACATTTGTAGGCATCAGATACTTGCTTTTTCCAACCTTTGTTGGCCTTACCCTTTTCACTCCTAGTTCTTGGATATACCTCCCTATACTTGAAGTGCTGTCAGTGGTGGTCATTCATCCTGTGTTTGGAGATATTTCAATGTAGAGGGGATGAAGGGAGGAGGCAGCAGATTGGCCGCCCCCCTGTCAGAGGGCACCAGTCACTGTGAATTAATTAATTAATTAATTAATTTAATTGAGATTTTTGCCATAGGGTTTGTCCACTCACTGGAGAGACAGAGAGAGACAGAGAAACAGAAAGTGAGAAATCACCCCTCAGGGAATGGCCATGCTGCAATCCTTTCTCCATTCTTCTCTCTAGTTTTTGGGTATGCGTGTGCATGCACTCGGCGTGAGTTTTAAGCCACTGGTTCTAGGACTTGAACCATGGTTAACTACACAGGAGTTCATTACACCCTCCGCTGGTCCCAAGACTATGCATTTCTTAATACCAAACTGAAATTGACCTTCTGTAGCTCCTGTTTGTTCATCTCAGCTCTGCTCTCTTCTACATTAGTCTCTTTTTTAAAAAATAATTATTTTATTTAGCTTTATTCATTTATTTTAATTTGGCCAGAGAGGGATAGAGAGAGAGAGAGAGAAAGAGAGAGAAAAAGCAAGCCACCAGGTCCGGGACGCGAACCACAGTCTGTCATGTGGGAGTCCAGTGCCCTTAACCTCCACACCACCTGCTGGCCCCTACATTAGTCTTTTAGTTACCTGAAAATGACAATTACATATATATTCTTTTTAGTCTTTGCTATCAGACATGTATGCTCTCTGGAGAAAGATAGGAAAGAGGGAGACAGAAAGGGTTAGTGAGAAATCATTCCCCAGGAGGATGGCCATGCCACAATCCCATCTCCATTTTCCTTCTGAGATTTTTGGGCATGCATGCACATGTACCTTGTGTGATTTTTCTCTTTTTCTTTCTTTTCTTTCTTCCTTCCTTTCTTTCTTTCAGAGTAGTTAGATATTTGTGCACAGTTGTAGCAAAAGATAACATGTCCGTGGGATATTTTTATGCACCAAGATGTTATTTTTGAACCGATGACTTTTGGTCTTAATTCCAAAAGTTAAAATGAATTGATATTATGATCTCAAGGAAAGAGAGGGAAAAGATCAGCAATAGCACCAAGGAAAATTCTAACAGATGGGAAGTGTTTTTTCCATACACCTAGCTACTTCTTCTTCCCTATACTAAGTACCTTAATGATAGATATCCTGACTTCTTCCCAGGTTCCTGCATACTGCCCTTTCTCTCTGCTCTCTACCCCAGTCACCAGACCTTTTCAGGTCCACACATCACTCCTGCTCATCCTGTGACTTATTTTTCACTTATTTAATGTATTTCTGACTTTCAGGATTGTTTCTGCACTTCACGAACACGAGTTGAATCACTCAGATCTGAAAAACAATCTGAAACCAGTGTCCATCAATACTTGGTAAGAAAATGATTGAGTACAATTAATGGTCCTCCTTAGCGTCCTGTAATTGCATTTACTACTGATTCTCCTATATCTCTTTTCTTTACGCTATAATTTACTGTTTCTTTTTCATCCTGCTGTTCTCCTGCAGTCTGTAACAGACTCCAACAGACCTCTTCCTAAACCAGCTTTCCCTGAGTGAGCACTCTCACTATTCTATGGCTTCAAGTTGCTCTGATTTCAGATTGTCCTGAAATGACTTTAGAACAATTGATGTATATGTTTCTACAACTATAATGTGACCCCTGTAGGAGTAGATGTCTTTTAAAGGAATATGATTGGTAATAAATACTTCTCTAGGATCTTTTCCTCCTCCTCTTTTTAAAAAACATTTATTTATGTATCTATTTTTAGATGGCTGTCGAGAATGTGTCCTTGCCAGAGCGAGAGAGAAAGAAAAAGTGAGACAGC
>NW_006159858.1:3559385-3585259 GCF_000334495.1 Tupaia belangeri chinensis
CGTACGGCCTCGATTACGTCCAAAACCTCAACCTCCTGCAATGCTAAAAATCATCTTAATCCCACCTTTATACTGCAATTTCTATTATTAAATGGAACCTGTGGAAGTCCTGTGCCTTAACAACCATGCCACCTGCTGGCCTCTTTTCCTCATCTTAATCCCACCTTTATACTGCAATTTCTATTATTAAATGGAACCTGGCTTGCAAGTGTCTTATTTGCTACAAAATAAGATAATCCTAGTGAATTCTATTTATAATTGGCCTCAGTCCTATCTTCAGATTACTTATTTTTTTTTAGGTTTTTGCCATAGTGCATATGTGCTCACTGGAAAGAGACAGAGAGAAGGAAAGTGAGAAAGTACCACTCTCCTCCTCCCATGAAGAGGATGGCCACATCACAAAATCCTTCTCCTGTCAGAATTTGGGGCACACACACACACGCATGCACCTGGTGTGATTTTCAAGATGCCATGTCCCACATGGTCAATCACGGTTCGAGTCCTGGACCCAGTAGGCTTACTTGCTCGCTTTCTCTCTCTCTCTCTCTCTCTCTCTGTCTCTCACTTGCTCGCTCTCTCTCTCTGTGTGTGTGTGTGTGTGTGTGTGTGTGTGTGTGTCTGGTCAAACTAAAAATAAATGAATAAATAAATAAATACAATTTAATCTCTCATAAAAAAGATTGGTTCAAATATCACACCTACGAAGCTTTTCAGCTTATACTTTTTATTCCTTAATTCTCCCATATATCTTAGACATTCCCATAAAGTAGTACTTACCGTATTATTTCACAATGATTGATGGGTACATCTCTACAACTATAATATGAGCCCCATAAAAAAAGTAGGCATTTTTATCTCCCCTGGGCAATGCCTGATCAATAAAATAATATGCTTGATAATAAATATTTCTTTAGGATCTTTTCTTCTTCCTAATGCTAACTTCATACTGCAGTTTTTACTATAAAATGGAGCCTGCCTTGCAAATGCCTTATTTGCTACAGAATGAAGTAATCCTAGTGAATTCTGCTTATAATTCAGTTGTCTTTAGTTTTGTCATTTCACTTTTTATTCACTAATACTCTGAAGTCTTCCAGTAGTCCACCCTTTTGTACATGGAATGTACTATCTAGTCTGAGTTTTGATTCAGGTAATGTCCTCAGGTTGAGATAGTGTTCAGAGAGTAAGGGACTGTGGTCCCCTTGCTGTTTCCAAGAAAGGCCTAGAACTTGGGAAAATTCCACAGGTGCTACTCAAATGATTCAGACCTCCATGGTGGAGTTATTTTATGTTTTAAGGAGCTAAATCTGACATCTTCATCTGTTACTGGAGTTAGACTAAAATCTTAAGAGAGAGAAGCAGAAGCATAATCTGAGTCTCTTGCACAGAAACGAATCAGAGAAGTCACATATTGTAAGTTGACACCAGCTGGAAACTTGCCTTTCTGAGCTCTCCCTGAGTCATACTTAAAAACATTATCTGTTGTTTTTGGTTTGGGCAACTTGTAGTTCTCCACTGGCCTACACCCTATACACAGGATTGAATTTTATATTAAGGGGCCAGCAGATGATATAGTGGTTTTGTCACTGGACTCCCGTATGACTGACCACAATTCGAGTTCCAGACCCAGTGGCTTGAAACTCATACCTGGCCCGTGTGCTTGTGTGTCCAAGATCCTTAGAAGGGATTGTAGTATGGCTATCCCCCCTGGGAGTGGGGTGACTTCTCACTCTCCCTCTCTCTGTGTCCCTCTCTCCCTCTCCAGCAAGTGTACACATGCTATAGCAAAACCTCTCAAAAAAATAGGAAAAATATATTAAAATGTCTTGTTGGGATGATGGTTATGATTTTCCAAATGATTTTTGTCTCCTGTAACTTTGGAGCCCCTCTATGTGGAGAACAGCATTTTCTGTGATTAGCTTTTGCAAATGAAAGGATAATTCATGTTTGAGTTAAGATGCCGCTTTTTAAAAGAATGCAATTGTAGTATTGCATTGATTCCTGCAAGGCCATCAAGTTTAATTTTCAATCTATTCAGGGGATGCTCCTTATTATATTTCTGAGAAGTGGTTATAGAAATTCAAATAAAAAGAGCCCATCATAGAAAATAATATTGAAAGATGTTTCACCACAAATAAATATATGGCAAAATCTCTCTAAAAACACTTCACAGAGGGCCAATCCATGGTAAATGGTTGAGGCAGCTGGATCCTACATCGCCTGCTGTGTGGTTTGAGTCCCAGACCTGGTGGCTGGAAAAACATGCCAGGTGCATGTGCTTGTGTGCCCGAAATCCCACAGGGAAGGGGAAATGGAGAAGGGATTGCAGCGTAGCTATTTCCCATCTTGGTTGCTTTCTCACTTTGTCTCTCTCTCTCTCTGACAAGCATGCACATTCTCTAGCAAGATTTTTTTAAAGCAAAAGCATACAAACAGAAAACAATGCACAGAGTTTCACTAACTGGCTTTATTCCTAGCCCATGATTTGGGGTCTCTCTCTCAGCCTCTCAGGATCCAAAACTGGATATAGTGGATCTGTGTCTCAGCACCAGGTCTACATTAACCAAACTCATTAGTCTGCATTATAAACCCGGCCTCCCAGTGTTATAGGAAATGGTGCCTTTACATTGCATCATTGGTCTATTCTTTCCTAAAGTTCCATGGAAAACCAAATCGTGATGGGAAACAGTTGAATTTGTAATGAAGAATTAATGTCAGTTGTCAAAGTACCTGAAATTGCTATCACAGGATCCAACCTGTGGCCTAGTGATTACGGGAGCAAGATCCCACTTAGCCAACTGCAGTTTGAATCCTGGCTCTGGGGCTTGAAAAACACTCAGGCATTCATGCATACATTCCCCAAATTCAGACAAGACAGAGAAATAGAGAAGGGACTGTGGTATGACCACACCCCACTGGGGGTGGGGGGGGTAGTGATTTTTCACTTGTCTCTGGTGAATGTACATACCCTCTGACAATTTAAAGAAAAAGAAATTGACATCATAGTACTGTCTTTTCTGTAAGCAGACATTTGTAGGCATCAGATACTTGCTTTTTCCAACCTTTGTTGGCCTTATCCTTTTCACTCCTAGTTCTTGGATATACCTCCCTATACTTGAAGTGCTGTCAGTGGTGGTCATTCATCCTGTGTTTGGAGATATTTCAATGTAGAGGGGATGAAGGGAGGAGGCAGCAGATTGGCCGCCCCCCTGTCAGAGGGCACCAGTCACTGTGAATTAATTAATTAATTAATTAATTTAATTGAGATTTTTGCCATAGGGTTTGTCCACTCACTGGAGAGACAGAGAGAGACAGAGAAACAGAAAGTGAGAAATCACCCCTCAGGGAATGGCCATGCTGCAATCCTTTCTCCATTCTTCTCTCTAGTTTTTGGGTATGCGTGTGCATGCACTCGGCGTGAGTTTTAAGCCACTGGTTCTAGGACTTGAACCATGGTTAACTACACAGGAGTTCATTACACCCTCCGCTGGTCCCAAGACTATGCATTTCTTAATACCAAACTGAAATTGACCTTCTGTAGCTCCTGTTTGTTCATCTCAGCTCTGCTCTCTTCTACATTAGTCTCTTTTTTAAAAAATAATTATTTTATTTAGCTTTATTCATTTATTTTAATTTGGCCAGAGAGGGATAGAGAGAGAGAGAGAGAAAGAGAGAGAAAAAGCAAGCCACCAGGTCCGGGACGCGAACCACAGTCTGTCATGTGGGAGTCCAGTGCCCTTAACCTCCACACCACCTGCTGGCCCCTACATTAGTCTTTTAGTTACCTGAAAATGACAATTACATATATATTCTTTTTAGTCTTTGCTATCAGACATGTATGCTCTCTGGAGAAAGATAGGAAAGAGGGAGACAGAAAGGGTTAGTGAGAAATCATTCCCCAGGAAGGTGGCCACACTGGAATACATTATCTTCTCGGGTTTTGGGGCATGCATGCACACACACCTGGATGTGATTTTCAAGCCATTGGGTTCTGTACTTGAATCTGAGTCATTAAAAGTTGCCCATATGTGATCCAGTGCCTTAACCTCCATGCCATCTACTAGCCCCAACTAAATATTCTTAGTATTGTGTTTTCCAGGTCAGGTATTCCCAGTTCTTTCATTTTTGCCACAGCCATCACCAACCTGCTTGCCCTTCTCTAGGCATCATTGGCAATGTTTCTCTTAATTGTGGTGTCTTAATTATCCATGGCTCCAGATAATGACTGATCCATTCAGAATACAGTGAGACTCTTATCTCCTCTAATCTGCTCATTTTGCTTCTGTAAATGTAAATTAATATTATGTTTTATTTAACCACCCCCATCATACTATCAGCTGAATTCTCTGGGTCATAAGCCTAAATTGAGTATTCTCAATTTTTTATTTTGGCAATTGTGTATGTGTGTGTGTGTGTGTGTGTGTGTGGAACTTAACCATATGATTTTGCATTTATCCCTGTTAAATTTTACTGATTTGGGCACATGTTTTTGATTGCTCAAAATAATTTGAACCCTGACTTGTTTGTTCAATTAGCTTATGTCTAGCAATGCATAATTCATATCTTTTTTAAAATGTTATTTATTCATTCATTTATTTTAATATTTTTCTTTTTTTCTTTCTTTTTATTGATTTATTTATTTACAGCCATTCACTATACATCAAATCTCATAACAAATGAGATTTTCCATCCAATATACATTGTATATTGGCCCAATTAAGGATATTACCATACATGTTATCATCAACAAAGGATTTTCTATTTCTTGTTTCTTAAATATTTTGCTTTCCCCCTCCCTTGATTCCCTATCTCTTACCCTCTGCCAACTCCATGCCATATTTTTTTCACGTTTTATCGGTTCACTAAAGAACTTAATTAACTTAAAGGTTTTCTATGTCAAGCACAGCTGATATATACATATTTAAGAATGCATGTCTGACTTTAGGCATAAACTTCAGTGAGTAAAGTGAACATATTATAAAGTAGCACCTCACTGGGACTGTATAGCCTTCTGCAGTCATTAAATAGGTATTAATAGGTATTTTTTTCATTTCAAAAAAGTTCTTATTTTAATAGATCAGAATAAAATATTTTAAGAGAAATTTGCTTAAAACTTAAAGCCAGGAAAAAGGTTAGAATTTAGTTCAAATAGTAGGTAAATGAACCTATCAATAATTCAAGAGAAGACAAAAGTCCTTAAACACGGAAATCAAAGCATCAAAGGAAGTCAGTAATGTTTTAGTCCAAAGTCAAAAAATTCTATTTCACTAGTTTAGACTCATGTAATTAATCTCGCTTCTATTGAATTTGCATTTTTACTGTGGTTCGATCTTTCCATTTAAACTCTGGACATTAACATTCAACTCTGGACTTGTCCCTTCCGCTAGGCTGGATATTATTTTGATTGTTTCTTGTACTCTTATTTCTGTATGTCCAGCTTTAGTTTTCCTGGTATAGCACTTCCTTCAGTACCTTTTGGAGAGCTGATATGGCGTTGGTAAATTCTTTCAGGTTTTGTTTAGATGAGAATGTTTTTGTCTTTTTTTCCCACGTGAAAGATATTCTTACTGAGTATAGTATTCTTGGTCGAAACTGTTTTTCACTTAACACTTTGAATATATTTTTCCATTCTTTCCTTGCTTACATTGTTTCCTATGAGAAGTCCAATGTTAGCCTTATGGGATATCCTGAAAGTAACTTGACGTTTCTCTTTCCAATTTTAGTATCTTGGTTTTGTCTGTGGTTTTGGTCAGTCTGGCTATGATGTGCCTTGGGGTATATCTTCTTGGGTTGAATCTATGTGGGAACCTTTGTATTTCTTGGGTCTGGATATTTGAGTGCCTCTCTAGGTTTAAACATTTTCTTCCAGGATTTCATGGAATATATTATCTATGCCCTTACTAGTTTTTTCACCTTTGGGGGTACCAATGATCTGAATGTTTGGGCGTTTAATGGTATCTAGTATAACTCGTATGGTATTCTCATTTTGGGGGGTTATTTTCTCAGTCTTTTTGGTGAACTTTTCTAAGTCAGAGGTTCTGCCTTCTACATCTGAGATTCAATCTTCTGCATGGTCTAATCTGCTTTTGATACTTTCAGCGGAAGTTTTGATTTCCTGCATTACAGCCATCATCTCTAATAATTCCATTCGATCTTTTTTTATGATGCGTATTTCCTCTTTCAGATCGTGCAAGAACTTCCTCACCTCCTGGAACTCAGTGTCTTTTCTCCTGCATCTTGTGGAGTTTATTGTCTCTATTCTCTTGCATCTCTGTTAGCTTTGTCACTGTGAATATTTAAAATTCTTTATCTGACATTTCCAGAGTTCCTTTGTATTCTTTATGGAGGAAGAGGATTTATTCTTTTCCATTAGAGGAGAGATATTTTCTTTGTTTCTCATATTTCTTGTGCCTTTGTGGTGGTTTCTAGTCACTGATGGTTTGTACATTTTTTCATATTTTTTGGAGTTCAATCTGGGCAATCAGAGGAATGCAGAAGGAGATGACCTACAGTCTGTACACAGTACTATTTTTATCCCTTTACCCAACTGATTCAATGAAAACTGAGGATTAATCTGACCCTAAAACTATTCAGGTACTTGGCTACTAAGCACCTAGTCCTGTCTAGAAAATCAGTGTATGGAGTCTTAGCAAAAAAAAGGTTAAAAAAAAAAAAGGGTAAAAAAAGATTAAAAACAATAAGAAAAAGAGAGGAAAAACATTTTTTATTGTTGTCAAAAAATGAAAATCAGGGACCAGCAGTTAGCGTAATGGCTGTGTTGCCACTCCCACGTAGCTGACCGCGGTTTGAGTCCCGGACCCGGTGGCTTAAACTCATGCCGGGCACGTGTGCGTGCGTGCCCAAGATCCTGAGAGGAGAATGGAGGAGAAGGGATTGCGGCATGGCCATCCCCCCTGGGGGGTGATTTCTCACTTTCTGTCTCTCTGTCTCTCTCTGTCTTTCTGGAGAACGCACGTGCCCTATAGCAAAAACCTCTCCAAAAAAAGGAAAATCACACAGCACGCTAGCTGAGATGTAGATGGTTACTGATTTGCTTCTTATGGGGGAAGGGGGAAAGGTAAGAATTAATTAGAAAGACAAAAGAGTGGCAGAGATCTAAGTTTAAAAATTAAAAAAAATAATAAAATAGAGAAAGATGGAAAGAGACAGAATAAGTACAGAGTTCTAACCTGGCTCCTGGCTAGACTGGGGAGCAGGAGGGTGAGGTCTAGACAGAGGGTCTTCAGTGGTCAAAATCCGATAATTCATATCTTAAAAGAAAAAAACAAAATAGGTCTTTTGTATTTTCGGGAAGTCATTAAAAAGTTTAACAGAACAAGGACAGGGACCATGCCATGGTTTTTGCTTTCTAATTCTCTAACTAATTAACAAATTAAAAAGAGAAGTGAGGTTAGTTTGGGATCATTACTCTTGGTAAACCCATGTTGTCTTCTTGTGATTACCATGTCATTTTCTGTGCCCAGAATTCATCTCTCTAATGATTTGCTCTTGGACTTTACTGAACAGCAGCAGCAAATTTGCCCCTTTGTGGTTTTCCTTCTCTCTCTCTCTCTTTTTTAAAAAAGAATTATTTTATTTAACTTTTATTTTTATTTATTTATTTATTTTGAAGCAGTTTTTGCTATAGGTCATGTGCGCTCACCAAAGAGAGAGAGACAGAAAGCAAGAAATCACTTCCCAGGGTGTATGGCCACGCTGCAGTCCCTTCTCCTCCATTTTCCTCTTGGCATCTTGGACACGCACGCACACATGCCTGGCATGAGTTTAAGCCACCGGGTCTGGGACTCGAACCATGGCTGACTACATGGGAGTCCAGCAACATAGCCATTAGGCCAACTGCTGGTCCCTTAACTTTATTTATTTAATTTGACCAGAGAGGGACAGAGAGAGAGATAGAGCGAGAGAAAGTGCAAAAGCAAGCCGCCAGGTCTGGGACTCGAACTGCGGTCAGCCATGTGGGATTCCAGCGCCCTTAACCACCCCACCACCTGCCAGCCTCATGGTTTTCTTTCTTTTTGAAAATTGAGTCTGGGTTGGACTATTTCCATTTTGGTTTCTCATCTGATTTCTACTATATCGGCAGACTTAATATCCTAAATGTTATTGCCCTTGACCTGGAAGTTTGAATCTATTTAAAACAAACCGTTTGGAGCTTTGAATAATTATTACACCATCTGTGCCCCTTCTAGTTTAAAGAAAATATTTCCCTAATGGAGTTGATAGAATGGAGGCAGATTGGCTCTGATTTTAGATCATCATGTTATGCCCTGTTTTCTAGAAGTGAACTGTAGGCCTCGGTTTATGTCTAGTTATGCCTCTAGCCTTCTTGAGAGGATTACAGGTTGATGTCACATTTTAAAAAAAGAATTATTTATTTAATTTTATTTATTATTATTATTCACTTGTCAGGAAAGTCATGATTTTCTATGCAAAAATGCATCATGACTTTCCTGACAGCCCAGTATTATTCTTTAATTTGCTGTAAGGCACACACACTCACCAGAGAGAGGCAGAGAGAGAAGGAGAGAAGAAAAGTGAGAAAGCAAGCTGCCAGGTCTGAGACTCGAACCACCATTAGCCGTGTGGAAGTCTAGTGCACCAAGCACCATGCCACTTACTGGCCCCATTGATGTCACTTTAAAAATTTTAAAATGTGTTTTAAAAGTATTTTTCTCTCTTTCATATGTTTTCTTTATATTTGAGTTTATCTGGTTTATTCTAAACCAGTTGAACTGATTTTAGTTTTCCCTTCTTTTCTCTTTTCACTGGGATTATTTCTAATTGTGTGGTAGAATTTCTTTTTATAGTCTCTTACTGCTCTTGAACAATATTCATCTTTAGTCATCTTTTGTCATGAACTTATATTTTCCCTTATACTCTTTTATATTTTCTTTTTTTTTTAATATGTTTGGGAACATATAATCGTTCTGTCCCTGTTTCAAATTCCATCTCTTTCTCTTGATTCAGAGAATCAAGGCCTAGAGTCTCAAGGGTAGCATGGCTCCTGGCACACAGTAATGTCATTTTCACACCTCCTTCCTTCTGTCCACTTTGGAGGCAGAAATGAGATTCCTGCCACCTGCTGGTGCCAATGAAAGCTCCCAAGTGTCCTGTGGGGTAGTGGTGTCCTTGGAGATGTCCTCCTGACTGTCACATGATACAAGTTTAGCCTTTTCTTTCCCCCGCATGCATGTTAGTTCACTGCCACTGTGGCCAGGTGCAGACCTGACTCCAGGGCTCTCCATGAGACCTCATCTTTGTACACAGTCATTCATGCAGGAGGTCTGTGTCTTGTTCTCCCCTCTCCTTGGTTTTGCTTTTTTTTTTTTTTTTTTAGAGAGAGATTTTTGCTCACCAGAGAGACAGAAAGAAAGCGAGATATCACCCCCCCAGAGGGGATAACCACACTATAGTTCCTTCTTCATTCCCCTCTTGGGATTTTTGACATGCACGCACACGTGCCTGGCATGAGTTTTAAGCCACTGGGTTCGAGACTTGAACCACGGTTGACTACGTGGAAGTCAAGCAACATAACCATTATGCCATTTGCTGGTTCCTCTCCTTGTTTTTTTGTTTTGTTTTGTTTTGTTTTTAATTCTTTCTGACTTCCAAACTGATACATTTCATCCTGTGAAAAACTTCAGCAATTTTAATAGGCCACAGTGTGAACCCTATTCTCAACTGTTAATGCCGCCACCAGCAGAGCATGTACCTTGTAGAGAAATGGATATGGCTCAAAGCAAGAGCACAGCATAGAATGTCCCTCACAGATCCGGCAGCTCTTCCTGTGATACATTCTTTAGATACCCTGAAGAACTAATGCCATTCTTAACAACCACTTCTAAAAATATTACTGGAAATGGCACGGGCAAATGTGCCTGGCCAGCTATAAACCTGCATTTCCTGCCTCTCCCTCTTTACAGGCTGATAGCTTCCTAACTAGTATCAATCAGCAGTTGAGGAATTCCTTTCAGAGCTTAAACAGTCTCTAAAGTCACCTTTCAGAGCCTTCCTAGGGAGCTCCTGTGCTTGAGGATACAATGTCAGTATTTGATATAGGGGTTAAGGGACCTTTTGGTTTATAGTTTATCCCTATTTTATTTCTACAGAGTTTATTCTTACATTGTTTTCATCTTTTTAAAAAAAATGTAGGTTGATGAACCAACCCCTTCCTGGCTGCCTCCATCGACTAGAGCCAGCGACGTGATATGTTCCACCGACGTTTCTCAGTATGAGCTCCAAGTGGAAATAGGTAACGGTCTTGGATTTCAGAGTTGACCCTTCAGTACTAGAAATGAAATTGATGACAAAAAAATTATTTTGTGGGCAAGTCTCTTTCTGCTTTTACCAACAGCATAAAACAAGATATGTCAGCTAAATGGACTTAATTACTTTTATGTTTATCTTAAAATAATGGTCCAGGGGGCTAGCAGATGGCATAGCAGTTACATTGCTGGACTCCCACCAAGCCAGACCTGGTGGCTTAAAAATCACTCCTATGCATGTGTGTGAGTGTCCAAGATCCCAGGAGGAGAAGCGATTGCAGCATGGTTATACCACCTTAGGATGTCCATGTCACTGTCCCTTTCACTGTCTCTTTCTCGCTCTCTCACATGAGCACAAATACCCTAAGGCAAAATCCTATTTAGAAAAAATGATTGGAAGGTATAAAAGCATGGAGGGCAATGATGATACTGAAGACAGTCAGGGAGAGGGTGGAAAATGGAGGAGGATGAGAGGGAGGGAATCAAGGGGAGGAAGAAAGAAGCAAAACATTTAAGGGACCCCAAATGGAAAGAAATCTGTTGATTATAATGCGTGTCGACCAATATACAGTGTATTCATGATGGGAAAATTCATTTGGTATGCTGTAATAATACACAGTGATTAAATGTAAAAAAAACAAAATAAAATAAATAATGGCCCAGATATTTTCAAGAGAACTGTCTAAAATTCTTACTTGTCACTAAAGTACACTTTACAGGAGGAAGACACCAAATAATCTAAATACTCATTATTGCTGTCTTTATTGTGGGAAGCATCTCAGTTTTTAATATGTACTGAATAAAACTTAAAAGCAAATCATGTACCTCTTTTCAGTCACACTCCTTTAACCAAACTACTTTCTAATTTGAAAGCTTTCCTTAAATCCCTTTATAATAGCAACCTTTCTTCGTTAAGTGTAGAGTAGCAGGGTTTATTGTTTATATACGTGCAGCATTTGCTGTGATATTCAGAAACATCTGTCAAATGCTACAAACCAGTGCCTGTGTGAGGCGCTAGATACAAAGCCATGTAGAGCACTTGAAGAGGTCACAGCGTCTCTGAGATGAGCACACCAGACAGTTTGATTGTGTGCTAGAACAGGGGTCCTCAGGCCCTGACCGTGGGTCAGTTCCAGTCTTTGGCTTGTTGGGGGCCAGGCGGTGGACCAGCGCCGGTGTGCAAGCTGTTCAGCAGTGGGGGCGGCTGATGGTGATGGGTGGTGGGCAAGTAAGCGAGGCTTAGTTTGTGTTTGCAGCCACTCCTCAATGCTTTCTTGCTGCCTAGGCTCTGTCTCCTGTAGGATCAGCAAGAGTACTAAATTCTCATGGGAGCACAGAGCCTATTGTGTGACTTTTTTCATTGTATTGGGTTGTCAGTAGTCATGATGTATTTTTTCTATCCCAAAATGTGTCATGAGTTTTCCAACAACCCAATATATTGCAATGTGGTCGTGGTGGAAATGGGATGCATGGTGAATATGGTGTACTTGAGTCATCCCGGGACCAATATCCCCAACATCTACCCACACCCCCATCTGCGAGGGATTGTCTTTCACAAGGCCATTCCCTGGTGCCAGGAAGGTTGGGGACTGCTGTGTTAGAGGGTGCTACGCAGAGGTGTGTGCTAAATCTTATGGGAGCAGAGAACATGGATTATCCGTTCTAGGTGTCAAGAAAGATGGCAAAAAGGGGCTGGATCCTAAAAAATGAGGAAAAGTTTTCTAGGTGTTCTAGTTAGGATTTTAAACAACAACAATAACAACAAAACAACAACAACAAAAAATCCTGACTAACTTAAGCAAAAAGGGAATTTTTTTTAACAATATCACTAACTCGCAGAATTATTGGCTAGAGAAACAGACTTGGCAGAAACCCCAAGGTGAGCGATAGGATCAGGGCTGTGGAGTAAGAGCAGCCTAGTTAGGGAGCTGCCTGGTGGGCTACTCACTGCAGTGAGTCCGGACTGCCCTGCTTCTTCAGGTCACGCACTCTATCTGTCAATTGGCCAGGCTTAGGTCACATGCCAGGGTCAAGGAGACCAGCAGAGAGGGTCTGACCTTTTCTAAAATAGCACAGGGTAGCAAATTCCTGGAGGAATTTAGAAATTAGAAAGGAACTTTAGATGATGACAGTCTGATAAAGGGGGAAAATGTTTGCCTCGTAAGTGAGGGAGGAAGGATGGTTAGAGAATCCCATCAGTTAATAGTTCCTCTGTGACTCCAGTGGGATGGAAGAGAGAGTAGGCAGGGTAGGAGGTTCATCTGGAAAGACAGGTTTGGAACACACTGTGAAGGACTTCACATGGTGCCTTCATATTGTTTGGACTCTCTGGTGACCCCTACAACTATCCACTTCATTGCATATGCAGGATTTAAGCCTGAAGCTTGAAGATTTATCTTGTCTATACTAGAGAGACATTGTGGAAAGAATAGCGATACTAGTGATAATAGCATCTACCAGGCATTATGTTTATTTTCATTTAACCTTTTTTTTTTTTTTGAGAGGTGCTATAGGGCACATGCGCTTGCCAGAAAGACAGAGAGATAGAAAGCGAGAAATCACCCCCTAGGGTGGATGGCCATGCCACAATCCCTTCTCCTCCATTCTCTTCTCGGGATCCTGAGCACACACGCACACGCACCCAGTGTGAGTTTAAGCCACCTGGTCCAGGACTCAAACCACAGTCAATTACATGGGAGTCCAGCAACATAACCATTACACCAACTGCTGGTCCTTATTTTCATTTAACCCTTTACCATGCCCATTTTACAAATGAACATAATGAGGCTCTGAGACAGTCATACAGCAATTTGAAACTAGACCTTTCTGGCTGTAGGGTCTAAGCTCTCAGCTACTGCTCTAGCACTTTGCTATTGCTAGCATGCAAATTTAGAACAATTCTCACAGCAGCCTGGAAGATAGTTGATAAGTGATTTACAGCCAGAAATATTTTCACTACCTATGTCCTTTTTTCCTTCCATGAGAGAGTGTTCTCACTAACAGAGTCTTCTACTGTGATCCATCCCCAGCCTTAGCCAGCCAGGATTACAGGCTTGTGTGTGCACTCCTGACATGTATAGGGAGGCCCAGAGACGTGATCCTGGGCCCTTCCCATGTGGGTGTAGCTCACAGAGCATTGCATTACTGTGGTGCCACCACAGCTGACCACCTGTGTCTTTTGAAAATCGCAGTGCCTATATTCCATCAGAGAGCTACTGAATCAAACTTTCTGAGGAACAGGGCCTAGGCATTGGCATTTCAAAGTGGCTTCTACAATAATTCCGGTGTGTGCCTCGATGAGAATGCAGAGTATGGGGAAATCACTGCATATAGCCAAGGAGAGAAGACAGTGATGCTGACACTGGTGAAGAGGAGATGAATTTGAGATTCATTTCAGATAAAAGAGAATTTGATGGCTGTGGAGAGAAGGAATAATTAGCATTTATTATGTACCATTAATAGGTGCCACTCTTGCATAGGTTTTTTTTTTTTGCTTTTAGAGAGATTTTTGCTATACGGTGTGTGAGCTAGCCATAGAGAGAGAGAGAGAGAGAAGTGAGAAATCACCTCCTGGGGTGATGCAATCCATTCTCCTCTTGGAATTTTGGGCATGCATGGACACCTGCCTGGCATGAGTTTCAAGCCACTGGGTTCAGGACTCGAACCACAGTCAACTACATGGGAGTCCAGCGATGTAACCATTCTGCCATCTGCTGGTCTCATTGCATAGGTGTTTTACATTTAGAAAACTGACAATACTAAATGATGACAAGTATGTCAGGGAACTACAATTCTCATAAGTTGTTTGTGGAAATGGAAAATGTTTCAGCCACTTCTGAAAAGTTTGGCAACTTTTTCTTTGTTTAAAAGAGATTTTTGCTACTAGATGTGTATATTGACTGGAGATACAGAGAGAGACAAAGAGAGAGAAAGTGAGAAATCACCCCAGCCACTGCGCAATCCTTTCTCCTCCATGCTCCTCTCAGGAATTTTAGGCACACATGCACACGCGCCTGGTGTGAGTTTCAGGCTGCCAGGTCTGGGACTTAAGCTGCGGTTGGCCATGCAGGAGTCCAGCACCTTAACGCCCTGTTTGGCAACTTCTTATGGGGTCAGCATACATATACCACGTGGCCTAGCAATCTCACTTTCAGGTATTTGCCAAAGAGAAATGTAGGAGAATGTCTACTGAAAGTCTTATACAGGAATATTTTTGGCATTTTTATTTATAGTCACCAAAAACTGAAAACAACCCCCAAATCTATCAACCTGTGAATGGATAAAGAAGTTGTGGTACATCCATACAGTGTACTACTGCTCAGCAATAGAAAGAAACTACTGATACGTACAACAGCATTGATGAATCTCAAGAGCATTGTGCTATGCGAAAACAGCTAAAAACAGAAGACTATATTCTTTTCAATACCATTTTATGACAACAAAAATTAGATCAGTGGTTGCTAGGGAGTAAGGGGTAGGGATTGCATTATTTTATTGAATACATCACACTCTGTTTATCAAGTCACAATTTTAGCCATTATTATAGATGTATAATGGCATATTACTGTTTCATTTTTGTCTACCTCAAGCATCTTTTTATGTGCTTATTTGGCTGTTCTGTATCTTACTGTGTGAGAAATCACCCCAGCCATGGCACAATCCTTTCTCCTGGTTAATCCTTTTAATCCTCTGCCTGGTTTTAAATTGGATTGTTTCTTACCTTACTGCAGAATTTTAAGAGTTCTTGGAAGTCTCGTCAGAGTATTGTTAGTACTTTTGACCAGGGGCTTGCTTTTTTATTTTAACAGTATTTTTAAGAACAAGAGTTTTGGGGACCAGCAGTTGGCTATGTCGCTGGACTCCCATGTAGTCGACCATGGTTCGAGTCCTGGACCCAGTGGCTTAAACTCACACCAGGCGCGTGTGTGTGCGTGCCCAAGATCCCGCAAAGAGAATGGAGGAGAAGGGATGGAGGCGTGGCCATCCCCCTGGGGGGTGATTTCTCACTTTCTGTCTCTCTCTGTCTTTCTGGTGAGTGCATGTGCCCCTATAGCAAAAACCTCCCTGCCCCAAAAGAAGAACAGGAGTTTTTCATTTTAATGAGGTCCATACTGTCATATTTTTCCTTATTAGGTTGCTAACATGACATTTTTGTCTGGCTGTAGGAAGAGGATTTGACAATTTGACTTCTGTCCACCTTGCCCGGCATACTCCTACAGGAACATTGGTGACTATAAAAATTACAAATCTGGAAAACTGCACTGAAGAACGCCTGAAAGCTTTACAGGTAATAATATGAAGAAAAAGATATATTTAATATAAGGTCTACTTGAGGAGATTCTATTTTTCCCCCAAATTAATATTTCTTTCTGTTAGGGAAAGGTAGAATTCTTATTTTGAATTAATTTGCAGTTACTGAATTGGAAAAAATACTTAGAACAAAAAAAAACATATATTCAAACTTTGATAACTATTATTCCTTCAAATGAGTATCACATTCAAAATACTGATCTGAGAATTATTTATAACACCCCTAGGCAGTCCAATCACAAATAATCATATAGGGAAATAGAAAAAAAATAAGCAAGCAGTTTTCTCTCATCCGCTTAAGCGAAATGAACTTCAGAATTTATAAGTTTTAAGAAAACTGCATTTCAGGTACATTATAATACTGTTTTTTATTGTTATCTTTCATTTTTTATATAAAGAGGGAAAGGATTTGTTTTGATAGTGTCCCAATTTTTAAAACGGTTGTACATGCTCATCTCTGCTGCACAGATAGAAAAGGCAGAAAGAAACTGCCAAGATGTTAGCAGTGGTTCTGTCTGTGGTGTGGTGTTACAGTGAATTTTATTTTCCTTTTTAAAATATTTGTAAATGTTTCTACAATAACGTAGAAACGTGTAGTTATTAAACGAGTAGTTATTAAAAGTATGGCCCCTGGAATCAGACTATCCAAGTTCACATCCTACTTCCACTTTTATTCATTATTTTCTTTTAGACAAGTTTTCAAACTTGGTACTAAGTGCTGTCTTTGGTAAAATGGGAAAAGCATAGTATCACATAATTCATATAGTGGTTAATGAGATGAAAGCACTAATTCCAAATAGTACTGGGGTCAGCAGATGGCATAGCAGTTAACTCACTGGCCTCTCAGCTGGAGGATCACTGTTCAAGTCCTGGACCAAGTGACTTGAAAATCATGTTGGGCATATGTGCGTGCATGCCCAAGATCCCGGGAGGAGAATGGAGGAAAAGGGATGAGAACGTTGCCATTCTCCCAGGGAGGTCATTTCTTAATTTCCCTCTCACTGTCTCTGTCTCTCTCTGCAGTGAGCACATGCACCCTAAGGCAAAAACCTCTAAAAAAAGAACAGTGCTTTGTACAAATAAGTTCCCTTGAGTATTAGCTGCCACTTCTGTTGTTGTCTTCATCATAAGAAAAAAAAAATTGGTTTTAAATGTCTCATCTCTTGTGTGCTTATCCTAGAAAGCAGTGATTCTATCCCACTTTTTCCGGCATCGCAATATTACAACTTACTGGACAGCTTTCACTGTCGGCAGCTGGCTTTGGGTTATTTCTCCATTTATGGCCTATGGTAAGGAAATAGGTTTTAAATAACTCATTGTTTAACCTGGTTGCTATAATTATAAAGGTCCGTGGGAGCTTAGATTTATAATTTACTACTGTTGATTTATAAATCCGATGGCCAATTCTAGATTTCATGATGTAGTTCTATATCTGGCTCATGTTGAGTTTTACTCTTAAAAGTAGCATGGGTGATGATCAGTAAAACCACCACTGCTCCTCCAAGAGTCCTAGGCCTTTACCCAAGCAGTCCCTCCCCTGTGATTTCTTTCCGCTTTCTCCATGGAGGGCAACTGTTGTTTTGACAGAAGTAGTGTCTCCACCTGGGCACTCTGCTCCTGTCCCTGTTTCACTGCAGTATAAACATCTGAGTGTGTGCTGTCTCCCTCACAGGAGTTGGGCTTCTTGAGGATCTTTTGCATATTTTCACTTTGGTATCGCCCAGTTCTCACACAGTACTTACTACAAGTTCAGTAAGTGTATTGAATAAATGAATGAATGGATTCCAGGGCTTTGACTTTCTTTAGGACAACTTCTGGGATTTGCTTCTGTATTAAAAGTGTATATTCAGTAATACTGAAATTGCTAATCTCTTTCCTAATCCAGAATGTTACTAGAAATCTTTAAAAATTCTTAAAGGACGGACCAGCAGATGCTGTAATGGTTATGTTGCTGGACTTGCATGTAGTTGATCCTGGTTCGAATTCTGGACCCTGCAACTCCAAAGTCATGCCTGATGTGTGTGTGTGTGTGTGTGTGTGTGTGTGTGTATGTATGCACGTGTGCCCCAAATCCCAAGGGGATAATGGAGAAGAAGGGATTCTGGCATGATCATCCCCCTGGGGGAAGGGGGTGATTTCTCACTTTCTGTCTCCCTGTCTCTCCAGTGAGGGCATGTGCCTTATAGCAAAAATCTCTCTTTAAAAAAAAAGATTTTTAAAGGAAAATCACCTTTGTATGGGATAGTCGTTAGACCCCAAAGAGTAACAGATGTGTATGCGTATATGGTTGAAAAGAACATTTAAAACTTAACTGGAATACCAGCTGGTGGCATGGTGGTTGGGGTTGCTAGATCCCACATGGTCAACTATGCAGTTCAAGTCCCAAACCGGGAGCTTGAGAAATGCATTGGGTGAGTGTGCATGCCCAAAATCCTGAAAGGAGGGAGAGATGGAGAAGGGATTACAGCATGACTGTCTCCCATTTGGGTTCTTTTAACTTTCTCTTTCTGTTTCTCACTGGTGAGCACAAACAAACAAAAAACACTGGAAACAAAATTCCTTCCAGTATTCATCTACAGGCTTCAGGGGTTTCTTTCAGGTTCAGCAAGTCAACTCTTGAAGACCTACTTTCCTGAAGGAATGAGTGAAGCTTTAATAAGAAACATTCTCTTTGGAGCAGTGAGAGGGTTGGACTATCTGCACCAAAATGGCTATATTCATAGGTACTTGCTTATTTGTGTTTTACAAGATAAAGGAGTTTTAATAGAAGAAATCTTTTGGGGAGATTTTAGGATATAACAGTTAGGGATAGGAGATTTTTTTAATTAAAATTAAGAGATGAAGCAGCCAATAGATACAGGGGCTGCTTATGTGTTATACTCATTCTCCAGAAGTATTCAGAACACATCCTCCCAGCCCAGCGTCTCTCAGAGGCTGTTTTGGAAACTGCCCTTGAGAGCGCAGTGTCTCAGTCAGATGAAGGCAATAATGCACACCAGTTCAGGGTATGTGCAGTTGGGGAATGGAATCCCAGCTAGCTGAGGTTGGTTTCGTTTTGTTTTAAGTAAATAGCTTTTTAAAAATCGGATTTTCAGCTTATAATGTATAAATCATAACTAAATCTTTCTTAGATTTCTTAAATATTTTGCAGCACCCTGAAATTATCATACTAAATATAAATGCTTTTAGTACCAAAGCGACGCGGAAGTAAGAACAGTGCTATTCTAAGACATTCTGGGAGTTTGTGTTTTAACTAAGGATAGGCTTGCTTTCTATCTCCTTAAAGCTTTCTATTTTATAATTTGTTGTGTTTTTAGCAGCATTCTGGTTAACTGAGGACCCCTAAAACATTCTAATGAACTGAAGTTTTATTATAAGTTACCGGACTATTGACTGTTCTATTTTTGTTAGTTTTCAAATTCAGTGTTTTGGATGAAAACAGCGCTCTTTTGTAATTTATCTGACAAGGGAAACTTTTATGTAATATAAAACATTTTTGTAAATAATATACCATGAGAAACTATATTTTATTATGTAAGATTGCATTTAACTTTAAATTATAACCTTATGCTTCAAATATTTGATTTTTTAGACTTTCTAGATATTTTGCAACAGCATTCTAAAATAATGAAATTATTTTATTCCATTCCTTGTTTGAAAAAAAAACTATTATCGATTCTTATCATGTAGCTTTTAATTTTATGTTCTCTTGGTCTGGTGCCACATTAATTTACTGAGTGGATTCCTTAATTCCATGAGCATTTATATATATATATATATTGTGTATATATGTATATATATATGTATGTGTGTATATATATATATACATATATATATGTATATATATGTGTGTGTGTGTATATATATATATATATATATACACACATCAGATACTGCTATTTTATAGAGTACTTAATTTCCAAGCACATACATGGATTTTTCCTGACCATATTTTTATTCTTTCTTCATTGGCCAGTTTCCTAGTACTTAGGATTGTTTCTTTTTGTTCTAGGAGTATTAAAGCCAGCCATATCCTCATTTCTGGTGAAGGCCTAGTGACCCTCTCTGGCCTGTCCCACCTGCATAGTTTGGTTAAGCACGGACAGAGACATAGGGCTGTGTATGATTTCCCACAGTTCAGCACATCAGTGCAGCCGTGGCTGAGTCCAGAACTCCTGAGACAGGTCAGATGTGGCCGTTGCATTGGGTTGTCTGTGTCTCGAGTGTCTTCTGATTTTGACTAAAGGACGGTTGTATCCTTATATTTGGATTGGTGGATGGCCTATTGCAAGACTTGATTCTCTTTCTCATCAACGTTGTTAGGAATTTAAATTGTGTACCATATATTAGGGATATCTTGACTTCTCATGTAAGAGGGTTTTTTTTTTTAATCACCATTATTGCTCACCATCCTTTATCAATAAAGCACATGTAGGTAAGGTTTTGTTAAGTCATTTGCACTGAAGGACTTCAAATTACTTGTGTCCCACAGGATTTACATGGATATAATGTGCAGTCAGATATTTACAGTGTTGGGATTACAGCCTGCGAGTTAGCCAGTGGGCAGGTGCCTTTCCAGGACATGCACAGAACACAGGTGAGTGCTGCAAGATCTCTGAACACTCTAGATCATTTCTGTTACATATGTTTTCTGTAAAGCGCTTAACTTTATTGTTACTTTTTCCTGAAAAGAATTGAAGGAAATTTTTTTTTTCTTTCAGATGCTGTTACAAAAACTGAAAGGTCCTCATTATATTCCATTGGATGTCAGCATTTTCCCTCAGTCAGAGTCCAGAATGAAAAACTCCCGATCGGGTATAGACTCTGGGATTGGAGAAAGTGTACTTGTCTCCAGTGCAACTCACACTGTTAACAGCGACCGATTGCACACGCCCTCAAAAACCTTCTCTCCTGCCTTCATTAGCTTGGTGCAGCTCTGTTTGCAGCAAGATCCTGAGAAAAGGTAATATTGGTCACTTCCAAATAGTACAAAGCAAACGTGTATATTTCATAAAAGGTTTTGTGATATTGCCCATAAAATTAAATCATTTTCCTTTTCATTTCAGTAACTCTCAAATAGCTGTTGTATTTGCTTAATCAATAATGGTCCCAGCAAAAATCAATTAATCAACATTAAGACATTTGTAATGAAATACTAATTTTTAAAATTCGTGAAATTAAGAGTTAATACAGGGACCAGCAGGTAGCATGGTGGTGAAGGCACTGGACACTCCCACGTGACCAACTGTGGTTCAAGTGCCAAATTTGGTGGCATGCTTTCTCACTTTCCTCCTCTCTCTCTCTCTCTGTTTCTCTCTGGTCAAATTAAAAATAATAATAATAATAATAATCAATAAAATTAAATAAATAAGTCTTTTAAAAAAGAGCTAATACAAAAAAGAAACCTTCTATTGCCAGCAAATATAAAATGAACATAATATAAATACTTTTTTAAAATATATTTATTTCATGAAAGAGAGAGAAGTACCCTTGACAAAATCTTGTCATATGGGACCAGCAGTTGGCGTAATGGCTATGTCGCTGGACTCCCATGTAGTTGACTGCGGTTCAAGTCCCAGACCCAGTGGCTTAAACTCACGCCGGGCACGTGTGCATGCGTGCCCAAGATCCCAAGAGGAGAATGGAAGAGAAAATATTGCAGCGTGGCCATCCCCCCTGAGGGATGATTTCTCACTTTCTGTCTCTCTGTCTCTCTCTGTCTATCTGGCGAGCACACGCACCCTATAGCAAAAACCTCCAAAAAAAAAAAAAGTAAAGAAAAATCTTGTCATACTACGATACACCGCCCCATGCCCCACACCCCACCTTCCAGCCAGTCAGGGTCATAGATGTGCCGGTAGGCATGCCCAGTGTTCATTGACCTGGAATATGAACTTGGAGCCTTCCTGTATGCTCCAGCATTGTGCAATGTTGCCCTACTGTTTGTACCACTGTTGCTGGGCCAATTCAGATCTTTCAAATCTTTTGATCAAAACATTATAATCTATTCTAGAAAATTCTGTTACTTAGAACAAGTAGGAGTAATAAGCAAATGGGAAGAAAATTGATTCAAAGTCAAAAGAATTGGATTCCAGTCAGCCAACCATTTCCTAGGCAAGTTACCTTGCAAAAACCAGTAATTTTTCTGGACATTAATTACTGTACTTACATGAAGACATTTTAGAAATTCCTGAGCAGTATAAAAATGTTAAGTTATGGGCCAGCCGGGTGGCATGGTGGTTAAAATGACTGGATCCCATATGGCCAACTACTCAATTTGGGTCCTGGACCTGGAAGTTTGAAAATCATGCTTGATAAAGAAAATCAAGCTTGGCATGTGTGCATGTAAGCCCAAAATCTCGAGAGGAGGATGAAGAAGGGTTTGTGGTGTGACCATGCCCTCTCGGCGGGTGGGTGGAGGGGTGATTTCTCACATTTCCTCTTCTTCCTTCTCTCTCTCCAGTGAGGACATACAACGTATAGCAAACAAAACATGAAGCTACTATTAATATATCATTACAGATAGCTATATATTAGTATTAACATTTTGAAATAAGGTGTATGTCTTATTTTTTAGCCCCTTAGTGCCTAGCATAGTTCTTTAGAAATATTACGACCAATTAATATTGAATATGGATTAATTGAAGAACAAGTTAATTCTTCCCATTAATCATGCTTAAGAGCTAAGAATTAAGCTTCTAACATGTACTTTTTTGCTTGTTAGTGTCTTACTGTTAGTTTGATGCCTCTAAATCTAATTTCTAGTGTACTTATACACCTAAAATCTACATTGTAATATGAAGTTCCATTTTCATATAACTTTTTTTTTAACTTTTAGGCCTTCGGCAAGTAGTTTATTATCCCATGTATTCTTCAAACAGGTGAGCTGATATAATATCTATTATCTACATGTTTCTAAATATTGTGTAAAAGTGACACTTCGTTTTGTTGGTTTAATAGGATACCATGGCTACCAGGATTCTTACTAATAACCTTCTTACAAAATAAAGTTGAAAACAAGAAAACATTTTTGGTAGTTCAGGTATAGGCTTTCCAAAATATTTCCATTCTATAAAACAAAGTGAGTAAAAACAAATGGGATTATTATTATATATGTCACTATGTGCTCATTGTATGCTTTGATTAATTTGGAGACATTTTCTGTTGTGACTCGAAATGATGAAAAGTCAAATAGGGGCCAGCAGGTGGCATGGTAGTCAAGGTGTTGGACTGCCACATGGCTTGCCATAGTTCAAGTCCAAGACCCAGCAACTTGAGGATCATGCTGGGCGCATGTGTTTGCGCGTCCAAAATCCCAGGAGGAGAATGGAAGAAAAGTGATGTTGGACTGGCCACATGGCTTGCCATAGTTCAAGTCCTTGAGGATCATGCTGGGCGCATGTGTTTGCGCGTCCAAAATCCCAGGAGGAGAATGGAAGAAAAGTGATTGTGGTGTGGCCATCCAACCTGGGGGGCGATTTCTCACTTTCCCTTTCTCTGTCTCTCTTAGTCTTTCTCCGGGGAACATGTATACCCTATAGCAAACCCTAAAAAAAAGAAAAGGCAAAATAATTATGATGAAAAAAAAAACCAACTTATTTGGCTTCCATTGTCAGATAACCAGACTAAAAGACATTTTTAGGGAAAATACCTATAAGGTTTTAAACACTGTTAACATTTCTTCTTAAAAATTATTTAATTTTATTTATTACTATTACTATTTTTAAATTTGCTGTAGGGCACATGCACTCACCAGACAGAGACAATGAGAAAGAGAAAGAAAGGGAACCACCAGGTGTAGGACTTAAACCATGGTTAGACATGTGGGAGTCTAGCACCTCACCTACCATGCCAACTACTGGCCCCATTAACATTTCTTTAAAAGTTACCTATTGCTGGGGCCGGCAGGTGGCATGGTGGTTAAAGGTGCTGGATTCCTGCATGGCCAACCACGGTTCAAGTCCAGACCTAGTGGCTTGCTTTCTCCTTTTCCTTTCTCTCTCTGGCCAAACTAAAAAAAGAATAACAAATGGAATGAAATAAATAAATAAATCTTTTTTTTTTTTTAAAGTTACTCGTTGCTAACAAAATTGATGTATTGAATTTATGTACCAACAGCCTTGAGTTTCTCTTACAGATGAAAGAAGAAAGCCAGGATTCAATACTTTCACTGTTGCCTCCTGCTTACAACAAGCCATCAACAGCACTGCCTCCAGTGTTGCCTTGGACTGAGCCAGAGTGTGATTTTCCTGATGAAGAACACTCACACTGGGAATTCTAGGGCTGCCAAATCATTTCATGTCCTATATACTTGACACTTTTCTCTTTGCTGCTTTTTCTTCTGTATTGCTAGGTACCAATATCAGGATTATACTTGAAAATACAGTTGGTTCACTGGAGACGCTATCATTTAAAACCACTCTGTTCAAAGGGGCATGAGTTGTCAACCTTCCAGTTAGCTCAGAATGCTGTCACAACTCCAGGAAGACGTCAGAATTATTGATCTAGCTAAGTTAGTGACATCTGTTCTTGAATGTTTTCCCCTAAGCTGTAACTAACTTATCTCTTGATCGCAGTATGATTTTTGAGCCAGTTAGTGTTTCTGGCATTTTGCAGTCCTCTTGGGAATGACTCCTCAGAGGCCAGGGCTTCCTAGTATATCTTTGTCTTCCAGATTCTCTAGCCTTTTGATCAGCAGGCTAGTTTATCCTGGCCCTAAACCTTTTCTGGTAGAGGGAAAATATTTCTACTTTTTTTTTTTTCCATGAATAGAGTAACATCAAACTGAGCCTCACATTAAACAATTGACTTGAAATATATACAGTTATAAATTGCTTTTTTAAAAAATGGGGCTAATGTAATACTTTTCTACCTATGTAAATTATAGATCCTTAATTTGTGTACCCCATGGGAGCTCAATAAAGATTTATTGAGTCGAATTTATACTCGTTTATTTTCTTTGTGTGGTTTGGCAAAGATTCTAATTTGTCTTGCCAAGAAAAATCCTTTCTCAAACAGATTTGTTTATATTACGCAGTGAATTTGAGTCAATGGAGGCAGAAGGCAATTCTGGCCATTTGTATGACTGTGGCTCCTGTAGGGAGAGCAACATGTACGGACGCAGAGGTCTTAACTACTGGCATTTCCTGATTAGCAAAAGCGAGATACTGTGTTTCAAAAAGATCATGTAGTTTGAGCTGTGATAAACTGGGACCTCGGTTGATTTTCTTCATCTATACAACCTTATTTACATTGCATTAAAAGTTATTTTTTAAATGACTGTCTGAAGACTAAAAATTTAAAACCAGAACCCAATAATAGCCAAATTAATATGCAATTTGAAACCTAGTCCTTTTCATGTTTATTGGCTCGATTCATTCAAGAAGGAAGGTTTGGGCTACTCCATTAGTTAAGCCACCAAGACCTGCCAAGGTGAGACTGAAGGTGAGAGGATTTAGAATGAGTAGAGGAGGAAGTTGAGGTTGACGACCAGCTGACGCCCTGAGAGCAACTCCGATGGTGGGGACTGATGCTCATCTCACTAACTTTCCCCTTTTAAATCTTCCACAGGCTCCTTAAAGATTCTCCTGAATATGCATAGTGCAAAAGGTGGACTGCAGAGGCCATGGAACAGTGCCTCTCAGACCTCCTACTGTGGGTAAAATTAAAGTTTTCCAGAGAAACATAACCAAGAGGGTGTGTGGCGATATAATATACACATAAACAGATTTAGTATAGGAGTTGGCTCACAGAATTGTGGAGGCTGACAAATCAAGATCAGTTAGATGAGCCAAGCTGGAGAGCTAGAACTGATGTGGTCCAAAGGCAGGGAAAAGCTGATGTCTTTGTTCAGACATGTTCAAGGAGGAAGAATTCTCTCTTACTTAGAAGGAAGTCCTGCCTTCTTGTTACATTCAAGTCTTCAACTGATAGGATGAGATCCTACCACGTTAGAGAGGGCAATCCACTTTACTGACTTAAATGTTAATCTCATCAAGAAATACCCTCAGATAAGCAGCTCAAATGGTGCTTGACAAATTATCTGGGCATCCTGTGACCCTGTATAGTTGACATATAAAATTAGCCATCATGGTGAATACTATAACTGATAGATCAGCTCCTCCAGCAGGTGAGTGCCTTCATAAATTTTGTATGGGTCAAGTTTTCTATGGTTGCTATAACAAAGTACCACTTAAAACAACAACAACAACAAAATTGTTACTTTTTAGTCCTATAGGTAAGAAGACCAAAATGGGTCTCACTGGACTAAAATCAAGGTTT
>NW_006159858.1:3585346-3671509 GCF_000334495.1 Tupaia belangeri chinensis
GAGACTCTAGAAAGGAATCCGTTTTCCTATCCTTTCCAGCTTTCAGAGGCAATCTGCATTCCTTGACTGGTGGCTCTTTGTCCACCTTCCAAGTCAGCAACGTTGGGATGAGACCTTTTTACACTGCCATTTTTCTGGTTTTCTCTTTTTATTCTATCTTCTACTTTTTAAGGACCCTCATGATTACATGAGATGTAGCCAGATAATCCAGGATAATCTGTCCACAATGAGTTAAGTGCCTTAATTCTATCTGTAGTCCTAACTCCCCTTAGCTATGTAATCTCACATATTCACAGGGTCTGGGCATTTTGGGGGGAAACATTACTCTGCCTACCATAGTTGCCTCACCTTAACCCCCAGGGCTAGGATAGCAGAGATAGCAAGTCAGGCCCAAAGGCCTTTAGTGATGAATGACTTTGGCTTGAGGACTCCACAATTAGCCCTGCTGAAATGTACCTAGAATGACACTGCAGTCTAAGGCACTTCTGTTTCACTTCTTCTCCCACTTGTTCCATAGCAGTTTCAGGAAAACAATCTAAAAAATAAAAAATGAGAGACCAGGGGACCAAACAGTGGCACAGCAGTAAAAGATAACAGCCTGTGGGACTCACCCACATGGGAAGGTTCTGTGTATGGGGACTTTGATTCTGCTGTGCATGCCCATGGCCTGGAACTGGCTGAGGCTGGGTTGTTTTCTATGTCAAGACCTAGCTGGGAGGGCGGCTGTCTCTCTCACTCATGGAAGAAATGAGTGAATAAACTGAGAAAAATCTGAGACCCGTTTAATTTAACATGAGCAAAGGACAGGTTCTAGAACTGAGTTTCAACTGAAGCTCAGAACTTCACCCCACCACAAATACAGTTATATAATATATAGCCAGAGAGATGGAAGTGACATACAAAGCCAACCTGATTGGCTGCAGTTGACATTTGCCTTATATGGTTATGGTCTGATCAGTTGGTAGCCTTTCATAGGCTGAAGCTCAGTTACTTGGTTACCAGGGTACACTCTAGGCTCAGTTCAGTACATACAGGGACTACTTTGGGCCACATTTTATCACCCAAGTACAGGGGCTGATTTAGGCCAATTCAACATGCTTGATAGCTCTTTCAACTATCTCCAACTACCTCCCCATTTTCCCTCAGACTCTGCCCACCCCAAAAATCTTTTGTATATGGTATTAGTTTCCTAAAGCTGTTGTGACAAATTACCACAAACATGATGAATTAAAAAGATACAAAATTTGGGCTGGCAGGTGGTGTGGTGGCTAAGGCGTTTGATTACCACATGGCTAGCCACAGCTTGAGGCCTGGACCTGACAGCTTGTTTTCTCATTTTCTCTCTCTTCCTGTCTCTCTCTGGTGAGCACACACATGCTATATAGTAAGTTAAAAAATAATAAAGTTAAATCATTCTTTAAAATATTAATAAAAGTTCTGGGGTCAATAGGTAGTGTGGTGGTTGAGGTACTGACTCCCACGTGGCCGACCATTGTCTGAGTCCTGGACCTGGCTGCTTGAAAATCACACCAGGCAAGTGCTCATGTGTGCCAAAAGACCCCAAGAGGAGAATGAAGAAGGGTTTGCAGCATGGCCATCCCCCCGGAGGGCGGCTTCTCAGTTTTTCTCTCTCCATCTCTTTCCAGCTAGTACATATGTTGTGTGGCAAAAACTCAAAGAAAAAAAAAATAGGTCCAGAGTTGTGAACTGTTAAATCTAGAAACATAACTAGAACTAAAGAGTAAAAGTATATTCATATCAAAAGGGTAAAACTGATATAACTGCAAGTAACAAACCTGAAAACGGAGTGAGCAGTTATAGAGCATAACAAAATGGGAAAGTCAGAAATAGGAATTGGAGGGGATCAGCAGGTGGTTTGGTGGTTAAGGTGCTGGACACTCCCACATGGCTGACCACAGTTCAAGTCCTGGACCTGGTGACTTGCTTTCTCACATTTCTCTCTCTCTTTCTTTCTTTCTCTCTCCCTCTGGTCAAATTTAAAAAATAAATGAATGAATAAATAAAATAAAATAATTATTTTTTTTTAAAAAGAAATCAGAATTGGAGTGATATAGAGAGAGAAAATCCGGTGGACAAAACCGCTAACGAATTTAAATTGAATATGTGCTCCTGGGTGTGTGCCCCAGGATTCATAAACAAGAACACGTTTACATCAAATGTGTTTATTTTTCCTTTTAATCAAAACAAGATGGTTTTGACAAGATGAAACTTGGTTACTGACTTCTATCACACGGAAGGACAGATCTCTAAACCATTTTGTCAGTGGAGAAAGGGTAATCTGACTGTCGGTCTCACACATCATTCTGCATGGTTTAACATTTGGATAATATCACAAACGAGCGTACGGTTTTCCATATCCTCTTTTAATCTTTTTGGGGGCCGCATTTTACGCATGTCATAATCTGAGTTTGTGTCACTGACATGAACTAAGCCTGCTGAAACCATGCGAGGACTCGCAAGCTTTCCAGTGGCGCTCTCTCGTCGTTTGTTCACCTCTGGAGCGGTGTATGGTCTCATGGAGTGCTTTGTCTGATTATAGCTATCATCTGCATTCTTTCCTAACATCTTTGCTCTTGATTTTACTTTCTTAAGCTGTTTAAATGAAGTCACTGGAAATTCCTCGAATTTATCTGAACAATCCTAAACATTAAAATAAAAGATCAGATTAGTACGTTAGATTTTTAAAAGTACATTTAAAGTTTACAAGGACTGAAATTTGTACTGACAACAAAGAATGAAAGTATCAAATGTGTCTTAGGCAGTCCACAAATTCAGATCTTACACCCAATGCCTCCCATTAGATACTACCCTTAGAAACCATGCCTCGGGGGACCAGCAGATGGTATTATGGCTATGTTGCTGGACTCCCATGTAGTCGACCACAGCTCGAATCCTGGACCTGGTGGCTTAAACTCACACTGGGCACGTGTGCGTATGTGCCCAAGATCCTGAGAGGAGAATGGAGAAGGGGTTGTGGTGTGGCCATCCCCCCTGAGGGGTGATTTCTCGCTTTCTGACTGTCTCTTTCTCTTTCTGGCAAACGCGCGCACCCTATAGCAAGAACCTCTCCAAAAAAAAAAAAAAGAAAGAAAGAAAAGAAAGAAAGAAAGAAAGAAAGAAAGAAAGAAAAAAGAAAGAAAGAAAGAAAGAAAGAAAGAAAGAAAGAAAAAGGAAAGGAAAGGAAAGGAAAGGAAAGGAAAGGAAAGGAAAGGAAAGGAAAGGAAAGGAAAGAAAAAAGAAAAAGAAAGAAAGAAAGAAACCATGCCTTAAAAAAAAAATCTTATTGTTTCTGGGGACACCAGGTGACATGATGGTTAAGGTACCTGGGTACATGGCCTACCGCATGGTTCAAGTCTCAGTCTTTGGCAGCTTGGAAAACCCTGGACACATGTGCATGTGTGCTCAAAATCCTGAGAGGAGAATGGAGGAAAAGGGATTGAGGCATGGCCATCCCCCTGGGGGGTGATTTTTCACTTTCTCTCTCTCTTTCTCCTTCTCTTTCTCTTTCTCTTCTTTCTCTTTCTCTTTCTCTGGTAAGTGCACTCGCCCTATAGTAAACTATTAAACAAACAAACCTTACTGTTTCAAATGATCTGTTATTTCAAAATAGATGGACGATATGGAGCTGGAAGCCAGAAAAACTTACAAGGGCTGTCCTCAGAGGTCAGACTCCTAGGCTAAGCTGGCCAGCCTACTTGGTAATTCTCCACCAAAATACTCCCTGCCAGCCCCAAATATAAATCACAAATGTTTTGTATTTTATTTTCATATCATCCAAACTTTGATCATTCATTCTTTAAAAGTTAATTCAATAAACACCTTTAGTATATATACACATGGAGAGAGCGGAAGAGCAGTAGCCAAGAATATGGTTGTAATATTTAAACCATCTTTTTTAACCATAAAAACATTTTTATATACATTCTGAGAGTATGTATATAAAAGTAAAGTAAAATATTTGGAAAAAGAATTGGAAGAATATACACTAAAATAATAAAGGAAAGGTAATTTTCCTCAAACTTCCTGCAACGTGGCTCTGTTTTATCATTTAAATATAACAATGTACAAGAACGCCTACAAGGGTATGAAGCTGTTAGTTCTTCTCAGATTCTCGTAAGCTGGTTCCCTCAGCTGTTCCAGCAGTTATTCCTTACCTCCTCGCAGAGATAGGCGTCCCAGAGGAATGGGCTGCTTTGATTTGGAGACAAGGAGGGAGTGGATTAATAGGACAGGAGAAGGATGGGTAGGACTGATAAGAATTAGAGCAGCCAGAAAGATAAGAGGTACGAAAAAGAAGGTGTCAAGCCTAAAGACCAATTCTGCCTACTTTACATTTCTGTCTGGATTTCAGGTAAGCAAGGAAACATTCTTCCTCTTCCCTTTCCAGTCCTTGGAATGACTAGGCGAACCGCATCTGTAAGGGACTTTCTGCTGCCTGAGTAATAGTTTTTCTTTGCAGCTGATATAATTGATTACTGGAGAGCCAGGGGAAGCACGGTTACTTTTCTGGGTGCTCCTGCAACTCGATTTCTCTCTCCTATTTTGATTCCTTCAATGGATTCCTAGATTTTAAAAAATAAGATATGTCTTTCTAATCAGTGGACAAATGCCCTCTTACCACTCAGTTCTCTTTCTGTCAACGTTACTAGGAGACAAGCTTAGGAATACTTTGTTTGACAGAAGGAAATAAAAATAACTCTAGCTCCCTTGCCTGCTTTTAGGATAAAGGTTCTGAGATTCTACATGATCTTACACCATTCAACATAAACACAGTTTATTTCATTTGAAAAAATGACATAAAGATTTATTCGTCTAAAGGAACTTTAGAAAGTCTTTTCTCTCCAACAACTATGATCTCATGTTCTACGTCCTTTTCCTGGTATGTACAGACACATACATACACACATACATGTGTACAAGAACATACACGTACACATACACACCCAATCCTAAATAGATGAATTTTTATATAAAAAAAAAATAACCCTGAGAGTATAAGCTATATGCTGCTTACCCTGCCCCTACGTTGCTGATACAGTAGTTTCCCCTCATCTGTAGTTTTGCTTTCTGAGCTTTCAGCTACTCGTAGTCAACTACAGTCTGAAAATATTAAATGGAAAATCCCAGAAACAATTCCTAAATTTTAAATTGTGCATCATTCTGAACGACATGATAAAAACCTCACACTGTGCTATGCCATTCCCACTCAGGGCATATCCATGCTGTCTACGCTACCCGCACTTAGTAGGCAGCTGGGCTGCCAGATGGGGGGGGGTATATAGGGATATAAAGGGTGTGGCACTGTCAGGTATCCATCTGGGGTCCTAGGACGTATATCCCACAGGTAAGGGAAGACTATATATATATAGACTATATATAATTTACAGTATAGATTTGTGAACCCTTAGCTACATAATATAGACTATATATAATTTACAGTATAGATTGGGTTGCTGGGAAAGTCATGACAAATTTTTTAGGTTTTCTTTTTTTTTTTTTTTTTTTTTTTGAGAGGTTTTTGCTATAGGGCACGTGTGCTCGCCAGAAAGACAGAGAGAGTCAGAGAGGCAGAAAGCAAGAAATCACCCCCCGGGGGGATGGCCACACCGCAATCCCTTCTCCTCCATTCTCCTCTCAGGATCTTGGGCACGCACTCACACGCGCCTGGCGTTGAGTTTAAGCCACTGGGTCCGGGACACGAACCGCGGTTGACTACATGGGAGTTCAGCGACATAGCCATTATGCTAACTGCTGGTCCCATTTTTTAGGTTTTCTATGCAAAAATGTGTCATGACTTTCCCAAGGATCCAGTAATATTTATCCTCCACTATAAAACTAATGATTTACTGTTGAAAGCAAATTCAAAGTCGCTATCTTGAAAATAGATTTATTTTTTCATTCAAAGAATTATGCACATCAAATGATCAATTTCATATTCGTTTTAGAATTCACAAATTTTCCCAATTATAGGTCATACCTGTTATACTGTACTAACAGGGAAGAGCAGTGGTCCCTAAATTAGAGTAAGTCCCTTTCATTCCTAGACTTTCACTGTTCCTTACAATGATCTATAAAACATCCAGGAAAAGATTTACCTTCCTGACTGTTTTACATTAGTATTAAAAAGAGACTCGAATTCCCATTTCTCAGCAGGAGATATAGCAGAGGGATGGTGGTAAAAGAAGAAAAGAGCAGAAGTTAAATGCAATTTGTGCAACTCATAATCTAATAGCTTAGGAATTGTGCATAACCCTAATTCTTAGCAAATTAATTGGAACATAGTAGGAACTTTTTATTTGCTTTCTAAAAGAAAAAATCCAACAAAGAGGAACTATATAGAGTTATATCTCCGTGAAAAGCAAATCTGTTATATTTTCAGAGTATATGGCTACTGGCAATGGTTGTACAGGTTGCGTCTCTCCATAGTCCATGAGTAATTCTAGTCTGGGCTGAAATCCAGCCAGTTTTCCACAGGCTGGCCTGTAAGCCTTGACTCTAGGCTGTACCAGTCTGGAGAATCTGCCCAGAGAAAAGGGAATAATTTTCTAACTCATGGTCCACAGAGGGTGCCCTTTTTCATACACAGGCAGTAAGTGTGTGAGTCCCCTGATTTAGTGACAGTATTTTGAATTAGGTGTGATGATATTTGAATTTTAGAAGAATTTTTAAATTTGAAGTTCTATATATCTTGAGGCAATTAAGATCACACACACACTTGCATGCAGACAGAAACACCCTACAGTAAATTATTTACAGAACTTTGCCAAATACAGAAGTAGAAGTCAGAAAATCATGATTACATGTATAGTTCTTCTTGCAGTCCAGTGAAGTAATGTCTTGGGAACAGATTTCCTTAGGTGGATTCTTGTGGCAGGCAGTGTGGTTGGTAAGATCCGAACTATCTTGTTAAATGACTTTTTTGGTTTGGGGACATGGTCTCTTTCTTTCCGAATCTTAGATTTTAGATTTTCTCTCGTCAGTACTTCTGGGAAGAAGAATGGCTTTGAGTTTTTCTCATCTTCTAGAACTTTATATTTAAATGACTGCAATTCAGGGACCCTGGCACATTTTTCATAGAAATTTTCATTTGGTTTTATAGAAGGAGTGTGCATTTCTTTTTTGTACTGTGCAAATGTTACTAAATGTTTTTTATTGTTGTTGTTATTTCCTTTCAGTCTCTGATAATACTGGTCTTCTAGTTTTGGTTTCATTCCCATCTCTGATTTGATAGGATGTAAACTCTGCCAGGAAGGGAAAGGGAGTCTGTTTAAGTATTCTTCATCATCCCTCTGCAGTGTACAATTATACTGTGTTCTTATACACGGTGATAATACTGCTTCAGGTTTTTCCTGAACGGTCCATTTATAAATGTTAATGTGCTCCTGTTTTTCCAGGGACTTCATTTTCAGCATCCTTTCAAAGCAAGCCTTTGATTGAGTTATTTTTGATTTACCACCCCAATTGTATGGGTCTGGTATCTCTGTTTTATATACAGAATTTTCTGCACAAGAAAGCTGCACGAACCCATGGTCTCTCCTTTGATTCTTAAGCAGTGTACCTGGAAGCCTTTCTACTGGTTTAATGAATGGAATTGCCTGGGTAACTTTGTTGGAAGAAGGTTGAACTTTTATTAAAGTTACTGTTTTAGGTCCTTCTTTTGGGAAGTAAGTGTTCTGTTTCCTAATTACTGATGGATTTTCTTTTAAATTGTGTAAGGAAAAATATTCCTTTTCTTCATTTCTGATCAATTCTGTTTCTATAAGTGTATCCATAGGAACCCTTTGTAAAGAGTTTTTTTGAAAATCTTTTGAATAGTTATTTTGCTTTTCTGAATGCTTCTCCATAAAGTGATTTTCATCTCTTAATTCTGAATCTGTCTTTATACATTTTAATTGTGTGGGACTAGAATTAAGAAAACGTATATGCTGGTTGATCCCCTCTAATTGGCTTTCTGTCATTACTCCTGATTTTGAAAGTTTTTCTATAAAGAGACACTGGAGATGTTTGCTTAAATCAGCTTTTAGATTTAATAATTCATTTTCTGATAAAGCTGAAAGACAATTCTGTAGAGATTTACTTAAAGGATATTTCATGTTTATTTCAAGCCTTCCACCAAAACTCCCCCTTGAAATATCTTGTCCTAACCCATGAAAAGGTATTGAGGAACTTTTAGTTCTTAGAGAAGATATGTTTGAGTGTGTAGTCTCAGATTCTGTCTCATTAAATAAACTGCTTTTTGAAAGGTTTTTTAGGAAATAGTTTTGGAGAATGTCATTTAAAAAAGATCTTAGTTTTATTTCTAAATGTTTATCTATGAAGTGATGATTAAAATTATTTATAAAAGACATAATTTCTTTTATAGTTTCTGAATATTTCTCCTGAAAAATGCTTTGTCCTTTAGGTTCTGCTTTCTCATTCATCAAATAGAGATTTTGATAGATTTTTGGTAAGTCCTCTTTCAAGATATGCCCTGATTCTGAGAGTCTTTCTACAAGATAATGCTGAATGTGTTTACTTAATTCAGATTTCAAATTTTTTACTTCTGACTCTGAGAGTTCTTCCAGAAAAACACGCAGCTTTGGACTCAAACTAGGTTTTCTGTCTAATTTTTCTGCCTTATCAAAGTCCATTTGGATTTCTTCAAGGTGTTCTGTATCATGAGGAAAAGAATGTCTAATAAGGCTTTCTAATTCTTTTTCTGGTTGTCTTCTTTCTGACTGATTATATTTGAAAAAAATATTAAAGATGTTCTTTAAAAAGGATTTGAACATAACCGCATCTGACTCATTCAGTTTACCCATTAAAGAGGCGCCTAAATTTTCTAAAATAGAACTTAGATCATCTTCTTCACCAAGCCTCTGTCTGTTTCTTGGCAAATCTGTGTTTTTACCTGGTGTTGGATGATATTTTGAATCTTGTAGGAACATATTTTGGTCTTCCTCTATAAATTCAATTCTACTGACAGAAGATGTGGCTTCTTGAGGAATGGGCATATACTGCTGGGAAAGAGCTTCTGTCTTGCTTCTGATTCCTGAGTAATCATCAGTAGAATACACTGGGCTTTCTTCAGGAAAGCCTATCTTTGTGTCCAGCGAAGAACTCTCCTGGTATTCTTTATTTAATTCTATCACTTTGATCATCCCAGATTCTAAAAGAGTATCTATAGGAAATGCTTGTATTATCTGGCTTACAACAGATTTAGGCTGTGGCAATTCTGTTTTTTCGTCTTTTTCTTCATATTGAACTAGCACATGCGAAGGTAAACTTCTCTCCCAAAGTGTGGGATCCTGCAAGTCCTCCTGTGTCTCCCTTGACTGCCTCAGTGCCATGTCTAACTTTGAGAAGATCGGTGCAGTGAATATTTGCTTGATGATGTAGTCACTGGCCATGCCATTTACCCCTGATTTGGAGCTACCTACTTCACTTCCTGAATGCTTCCTTTTGAAACTACTCTTTTTTTCCATTGGCAAATCTATCTCATCTGCTTCTAAGTGTTTTTCAGAGACATAGTCTTCTTTCTCTAGAGATGTTTTGGATCGACCTTTAGAAAGCGAATCTTCAGAAATATTTTTAATGATTTGACTTAAAAGTGACTTTGAATTTAAAATGTCTTTTTCTGAAAGCCAGTTGCTTAAATCTTGGATTTTTTCAAACACTTCTTCTGTCGTACTACTTGATGGTTTATCATGAATGCTTAGAAGTGGAGAACTACTTTTCTTTGTTGCTTCGGTGTTTATGTAAACTTCCGGTTTAGAAAACAATTTGTCTGAAAGGTCTTGGAGATTTTTATTTAAAATCGACTTGAGTACCATTGATTGTCTTAAATCTTCTATATGGGAGGTGAGATTTAATGACTTTGAGAGGCAACACGTATTTACATTTTCAGTCACTGATGATTCTCTTTTGAAGCTTGGTAAAGATGCATTCTGTAATTTTTTGTTTAACTCATTCTTATTGTCTAAACTTTTTATTGGGATGGTACCAGGATCATGGGATAACTTTTTCTTAGGGTCTAAAGTCTTTGTGGTTTTAACAGTAGGATCACTAGCTGACATAGTCTTGGAATCGGAAGTCTTTATTGTGTCGACAATAGAAACATCAGCTAACTTATTCTTGGTGTCTGAAGTCGTCATTGGGTTGATAGGAGGATCTTGGGCTGACTTATTCTTAGTGTCTGAAGTCTTTATCGTGATGATAGAAGGCTCACGGGCTGATTTATCTTTAGTATCTGAAGTCTTTATTGCAATGATATTAGGATCATAGGCCCAGGTTTTATCAGTAGAGCCTGCAGGTGTTGATCGTGCTGGATAAGGGGGATCTTGGTCTTCATGCTCTATAACCTCTGCACTTAAAAACTTTCCACACTGGTATATATCTTGGTCTTTTCTTTTTCTATCTGACATTGTTTTGTTCAGATTCCTTAGAAAAGGGTCAAAACCAGCCTTGTAGTTGAATTTCTGAAATTGCAATATTGAAAAAAAAAAAGTAAGAAACTCTATAACATTTATTTTAAATCTATATTTTCTCTAAGCACCCTGTCAATTTACCTCTTCATCCACTCACTTTCTACAAAGGTAGAAAAGCAATTTTAATTTTATGTGTATATATATATCTATATATATCTATATGTATCTCCGTGTGTGTATATGTACTTATCTATCTATCTATCTATCTATGTAATCTTTTTTGGTTTTTGCTATAGAGCATATGCGCTCACCAGAGAAAGACAGAGAAATCACACACACACACCAGGGGAATGGCCATGTCGCAGTCCCTTCTCTTCCATTCTCCTCCAGGAATTTTGGGCATGCACACACATATGCTGGCATGATTTTCAAGCTTCCAGGTCTGGGGCTTAAACGCAGTTAGCTATGTAGGATTTTAACCACCATACCACCTGCTGGTCCCTGCTTTAAAGTATTTTAAAGTGGAATAAAAATAAGATTTTAATGTAAAATGTTAAGATTTCTAATTCTGACACTATTTTGTGTCTGAGTGCTTTTTGCTGTCTGTAATATTTTTAGATACCTAAAAGCTGCCCTAAACAGTTTAACAACTCAGTTTCCATTATTAACTACATTCACTAAAACAGTAGCTACCATCAGGATCTGAAGCTTATTCATATAAATATTGGGTTGTAGAAAAAGTCATGACACATTTTTGCATAGAAAAACATTGAAAAATACATCAAGGCTTTTCCAATGACCCAAATTTATCATTTTAGTAGTAATGTAGGAAAAGTTTTTTCAAGACAAGCAAGTAGATATCTCATGAAAAATGTTGTAAATATTGTTTAAATCTTTACTCAGAGTTTAGGAGGAGCCTTTTAAAATTCATAGAAAATACACATGAAAAAAAAATTGGCATGGATTTCTTTTTTCTTTTTTGCATGAAAATAAACTGGTTCTCTAATTCCATTTCTCCATGAATTTTCTTAGGTCTCCATGCATCTTCAAGTCACGCAGTCCTTAACATGTGATAGTAGAATCTTGCTTCTTGATGCATACTATATTTGCAGAAATGATTAAGAGAAAAGAATTTAAAAAATCTAGAATTGGGGCCAGCAGGTGGCATGGTGGTTAAGGCACTGGACTCCCACTGGGCAGCTGTGGTTCGAGTCCCAGCTGGTGACTTGAAAATCACACCAGGTGTGTGTGTGTGTGTGTGTGTGTGTGTACATGCCCAAAATCCAGAGAGAAGAATGAAGAAGGGATTGCAGCATGGCCATCCCCTCTGAGGGGTGATTTCTCACTTTCTCTCTCTGTTTCTCTCTGGCAAGCTCACGCACCCTATGGCAAAAACAAAACTCACCCTCTGAATTGCAGTGTAATTAATATCCATAGACAGTTTTGTGGCTCTGGGATCAGGCTATTCTATTATTGAAATAGCTTTCAAAATGAACTCTGTTACTCAAAGCCTCTGTTCATACAACTACTTAATTACCCAAATGAAAAAAGCACATTGTGGAATAATCAGTTTAATTTTTTTTTGGTGGGGGGGGGAGGTTTTTGCTATAGGGCACGTGTGCTAGCCAGAAAGACAGAGAGAGAGCGACAGAAAGCAAGAAATCACCCCCGAAGGGGGATGGTCACATTGCAATCCCTTCTCCTCCATTCTCCTCTCGGGATCTTGGGCATGCACGCACACGCACCTGGCATGAGTTTAAGCCAGGTGCGAACCATGGTCCAGGACTCGAACCATGGTCAACTACATGGGAGTCCAGCAACATAGCCATTATGCCAACTGCTGGTCCCAATATTTGTTTTATTTTATTTCAACTTAATTTCAAAGTTCATTTTATTGGGTATAATTTATTATATCTCATTTTCAAATGTTAATAGATATCCATGTGATAGATTAAGAATTCACAGGTGGCTCACCCTTAGCTTGGTGGTTAAGGAAGCAAGATCCCACGTGGCTGACCACAGTTCAAATTTCAGCCCAGGGTCTTGAGAAACACTTCAAGCTCATATAAGTGTATGCCCTAAATCCTGACAGGGTGGGAAAATGGAGAAAAGGGGGTTATGGTGTGACCATACCCCATTAGGGATGCTTCCTTCTTTCTTCTCCCTACCTCTGGCAAGCACATCCATCCTCTGGCAATGAAAAAAAAAAAATCCATTGAGATTTTTTTTTTTTTTTTTGTTGTTCGCTATAGGGCACATGCGCTCATCAGACAAGAATTATTTATTTTATTTATTCATTCATTTATTTTCATTTGACCAGAAAGAGAAAGTGAGAAAGCAAGCCACCAGGTCTGGGACTTGAACCGTGGTGGGTCATGTGGAGGTATCCAGCACCTTACCACCACACCACTGCTGGCTTTTTTTAAGAAATATAGATGCCCAGTTTTATTGAGATTTATTAGGGCAAAGGTGGGAGTTGGAAGTTTCTAATGTATTTAAGATAGCAATGTGTTTGTAATGAATACCTAATTTTGAAACCACTGAATTACGTATGCTAGTAATTAAGCATAATTGGGATAAGATAGCTCAGGACTCACCTGATATCTTGGTTCAACTTGAATATATTCTGATCTGAAAGATGGTGGTGGACTGTATTCTGTCCATGTAAAACCCACCTTGTTAAAAAAGAAGTTTTAATTTTAGACAACTTAGAAAGATAGTTCCCAAGATCATTTTATTCTTTCAACAATCAAGAATATAAAAAATATTAAAACTTAATTAAGTATTTTTCTCACAACTATTATACTTAGCCAAATATCACAGAAATCTGTCTATCTATCCTAGCTCCTTTGGTATTGTAATATTCACCCTATTAAATCTGCAAAATCAAAATAATGCACAGCAACTCAAGCAGCAGCAAAAGTGGATATAAAATAGAATCATCAGAACAAATGTAATCTATTTTTTTTTTTCTTTTTAGAGGTTTTTGATTAGGGCACATGGACTCATCAGAAAGACAGACAGAGACAGTGAGAGAGAAAGTGAGAAATCACATCCCCCCCCCCCTGAGGGGATGGTCATGCTGCAATCCCTTCTTCATTTTCCTCCTGGGATCTTGGTCACATACTCAAAAGTACATGGCACGAGTTTCAAGTCACCGTGTCCAAGACTTGAACTGTGGTCGGCCATGTGGGAGTGCAGCGACCTAACCGCTACACCATCTGCTGGCCCCTGTAATCTGATTACTAATGGTTATAAATGCTTTTAGATAACAAATAGCAGTTTATATTATATTGAGACAGCATTTTCAGTGATTCTCAACATGTCATTGTTAAATGAATAGTTAAAACTGCTTGAAGAAACACTCGGTGGTAAATCAATTGTACAGTAATTTCCCCTTTATCCATGGGGGATACAAAGTCTCAGTGGATGTCTGAAACCATAGATAGTACCAGATAATACCAAATGCTATATTTTTCCTATACATACATACCTATGATAAAGTTTAATTTATAAATTAGGCACAGAATGAGATGAACAATAGCTATATTAATAGAGAATAATTATAAAAATCTACTATAGTAAAAATTAAGTGATTATGGGCTTTCTCTCTCTCAGAATATCTTTTTTTATAATTATTTACTTTATTTTTATTTATTCATTCATTTATTTTTTAATTTGACCAGAGAGACACAGAGGGTGAGAGTGAGAGAGAGAGGAAGTGAGAAAGCAAGCCACCAGATTCAGGACTCGAACCCTGGTTGGCCATGTGCGAGTGTCCAGCACCTTAACCACCACGCCACCTGCTGGTCCCTCTCTCAGAATATCTTATTGTCCTGTACTCACCTGCTTTTTGACTGCAGTTAACTGTGGGTAACTGAAATCATGGAAAGTGGGACTACGAGTAAGGGCATAGGGACAATCACAGAATCACAGAACCATTGAGTTTTTAGAAATGGAGGCATTTTAGGGACCAGCAGTTGGCGTAATGGCTATGTCGCTGGACTCCCATGTAGTAGACCATGGTTCAAGTCCCAGACCTGATTGCTTAAACTCACACTGGGTGCATGTGCGTGCGTGCCCAAGATCCCGAGAGGAGAATGGAGAAGGGATTGCGGCGTGGCCATCCCCCCCCAGGGGGTGATTTCTCGCTTTCTGCCTATTTCTCTCTGTCTGTCCGGTGAGTGCTCGCGCCCTATAGCAAAAACTCTCCCCTCAAAAAAGAAATGGAGGCATTTTAGAGTCAATTCAGTCCTAGTCCTTATTTTACATGAGACTCTGAAGCTGAAGTGTTTCTTCCCCCATGTTACCCAGATGATTAGCCGCCTAATCTTACGTGCCCTAAATTCTTCAATCAAGATTGCAGCGAGAGGCTGGGTGGCTTTAGAAGGACCCTGGTGTACGTCCACACTGCCGAGTTACCCAGACCATTAGATCACCTAGTCATTCGAACCGCTTTCCTACACATCATCTCCTTTAGCCCCAAAGGGTTAGTTAAATACCAAATTAATTAAAGTAACAATGTAACAAATGCCGTTTTTATAAGAAATGCTTTAGAATTGTTTTAAAGTTCATTACTCTTAAGCAGTTAATAACGTGATCCTATTCCGAAATCTTCAATGGTTTCCCACTTTCGCTGTCGTCCACTGCTCTCACACACCGGCTCTTAATTATCCCTGTGCCCTTCCCAATAATCCCTGCTGCAGTTCCTCTTCAAATGTATGTAACCCTGAATTCTTCAAATATATTTTGTATTTTCATACCTGTTTTCATGGTCATTTCGCTTGAATTTCCCCAAATCTCCCTTTTAAATATTTTTATTTATTGGGCCAGCAGGTGGCATGGCACTTCCCACATGGCCGACTTTGCAGTTGAAGTCCCAGACCCAGTAGCCTGAAAAGTATACCAGGTGTGTGTGTGTGTGTGTGTGTGTTTCCAAAATCTCAAGAGGAGTATAGAAGGGATTACAGTGTGGCCAACCCCCCACCCCCACCCCCGCCCCAGGAGGGAAGGTGTCATTTCTCACTTTCCCTCTCTCTCTCCCTGGCAAGCACACACACCCTATCGCAAATTTTATTTTTCTTTTTTCTGGATAGGTTTTTGCTCTAGGGCGCGTGCGCTCACCAGACAGAAAGAGAGATAGAAAGAGAGAAATCACCCCCCAGGGGGGATGGCCACGCCGCAGTCCCTTCTCCTCCATTCTCCTCTCGGGATCTTGGGCACGCACGCACACGCACCTGGTGTGAGTTTAAGCCGCCGGGTCCAGGACTTGAACCTCAGTCGACTACATAGGCGTCCAGCGACATAGCCATTATGCTAACTGCTGGTTCCAAAACATATTTTAAAAAAGAAATTTTTTTTCTAATTTGCAAGTGCATTTGTGTGATCTTGTGGAGGGATGGCAATCAGCCCTGTTCCCCCCTAATTGTGACAATCACCCTGCAATCCTATCTCTTCCATCTCTCCTTCTGAGATTTTTGGACACATGGGCATATGAACCAGGCGTGTCTCTTCAGGCCCCGGGTGGGGACTGAACCGCACAGATGGCCATGCAGAGCCCAGCCACACCCCAACCACTACAACACTATCTGGCCTCATTTCAAAATCACCCTTAAAAACAGTTTTCAAGTTCTAACATTTGAAAGTTCATTGTACTAAATGAATTTAATAAAATGATTTTTTTCTTTTTCTTTTTTTTTCTTTAGGTTTTTGCCACAGGGTGTGTGTGCTTACCAGAGAGAGAAAGAGAAAATGAGAAATCACCCTCCAGGGTGTAGACATAATGCACAGAGATGTTTAGAAAAACTACAGAAGGACTGTCACATCACAATTCCTTCTCCACTCTCCTCTCAGGATTTGAGGCACCCACACACACATGTCTGGCTTGATTTTCAAGCCACCAGGTCCAGGACTAGACCAGAAACATTCCCACATGGTTGGCCATGTGGGAATCTAGTGCTTAACCACCACACTACTTGCTGGCTCCCTGAATAGAAAATTTTTAAAAAATAAATAAAACATGAGACCAGCAGTTAGTGTAATGGCTGTGTCACTGGACTCCCATGTAGCCGCCTGAGGTTCAAGTCCTGGACCCGGTGGCTTAAACTCACATCGGGCATATGTGCGTGCATGCCCAAGATCCCGAGAGGAGAATGGAGAAGAAGGGATTGCAGTATGGTAGTCCCCCCGGTGGGTGATTTCTCGCTTTCTGTCTATCTCTCTCTGTCTTTCTGGTGAGTGCACCGCCCTATAGCAAAAACCTTTCCAAAAAATAAATAAATAAATACATAAAACATGATAGAGAAGTAGAAGAACAAGTCGTTGAAAAATATTTCAGGCTGGCTCTGCAGCACAGTGGTCAAGTGCATATGTCAAACGGCCATCTTACTTGGCCAACTGGTTTCAGTCCCTGGCTAGAAACTTGAAAAGCATACCAGGTGGGTGTGCCCCAAATCCTGATGTGATAAAGACTCTCTTTCTGTTGAATGTACATGCCTTCTGGCAATAATATATATAGAAAGATATGATTTTTGTAAAAGGAAAACAACTCTTCCCTAATATAAGCATGGGGGAATGTGTGAAGGGATTCAAAATGTTGACATTATTTTCACAAGAGGGTGACTGTAGAAGAGGAAGGAAGACATCATTAACTTTTCCTTTATTAACACTGTATTAAGAATGCCTATGGATATATGATACTTTTGTAAACAGAACTTCAATAAAGTTTTTTTTTTTTTTGGAGAGAGAGAGAGAGGGAGAATTTTGCCATTGGTGCCCATGTGCTTTCCAGAGAGAGAGAGACAAAGACAGAAAGCAAGAAATCAACCTCCAGGAGGGATGACCACACCATAGTCCCTTCTCCTCTCAGGATTGTGGGCACTCACACACACGCACCTGGTGTGAGTTTTAAGCTGCTGGGTCCAGGACTCAAACCACTACGTGGGGGGTCCAGCAATGTAACCATTATGCCATCTGCCAGTCCCAACAAAGTTTATATTGTAGGAAACACTCTAGGCATTCATTTTAGGAAGTTAGGAAAAGACAACAAACCAATACAGGTGCGTCAGGATGCTGGACTGAACACATGGACCTACTCTCCTATCTCCCAAGATTCCAGTGCATTTGACAGAAAACATTATTTCAAAAAGAAAGAACTTTACTTTGCCAATATTGGAAATCAGTTAGGTAAAACATTAAGATCCAGAAAGTCTGAGAAACTCCAGGAAATATAAAAGCAAATGGGGTTAATTTAATGGGAGAAACTCAATCAGGAAGACCATAGCATTAAACATTAGAAGTTAAAGCATTTGGGGCCAGCAGGTGGCATGATAGTCAAGGTTCTGGACTCCCACATGGCTGACCATGGTTCAGGTACCAGACATGGAGGCTTAAAACTCACACTAGGCACTTGTGTGTGCGTACCCAAAATCCGGACTGGAGAATGGAGGAGAAGGTATTGCGGCATGGCCATCTCCCCTGGAGAGATGATTTCTCACTTTCCCTTTCTCTACATCTCTCTGTCTCTCTCCTCTCCCAAGAGCACAAGTACCCTAAGACAAAAACCTAAAAAAAGAAAACAAAAGAAATTAGATGCACTTGAAAAGCAAATTCACAGTCAACTTACACAGAGAGAATCAGATCATGGGGTGATTTTCAAAGAGTTGCATTTGTAACAGCTGCGCTACTTGGACCCTCTTCCTCATCGCTTTTTTGGTGCATACAAAGCATGCACTGCTGGTAGCATCGCCTCTCTTTCACTGGCTCTCTCTCACCCACCAAACATCAAAACTGTTCTGTAAAGAAAACATGTCATCTTCCCTGGTGAAGATCTTTTATGAATTTCGAACCTTAATGGAGGAGTAGAGCTTGCTGAAACTCACACTTTCACAGCAGATCATTGATGGGGGATTAAAAGGACAGGAAGACCCACCCATGACACCTGGATTATTTTTTTGAGAGAAATTTTTTTGCTATAGGGCGCGTGCGCTCACCAGACAGAGAGAGACATAGAGACAGAAAGTGAGAAATCACCCCCCGGGGGGGATGGCCACGCCACAATCCCTTCTCCTCCATTCTCCTCTCGGGATCTTGGGCACGCACGCACACGTGCCCAACGTGAGTTTTAAGCCACCGGGTCCAGGACACAAACCGCGGTCGACTACGTGGGAGTCCAGCAATTACGCTAACTGCTGGTTCCTGACACCTTGATTTTTTGGAACTATAAAGTTCCCCAGCCACCTGCCTGCCCTCATCCATCTCCACAACCTCTCCAGGGAAGCTGTCTATCACATCTACAAAGCACAGCTATACAATCAACATCTTCACACATATAGGACAAACCAACAAAGTTCACTAGGTAGATTACGAAAGTCAATACTTATCTTTTTCTTTTTTTTTTTTTTTTTTTTTTTTTTTTTGAGTGGTTTTTGCTATAGGCCGGTCACGTGTGCTGTCCAGACAGACAGAGAGAGACAGAGAGACAGAAAGCGAGAAATTAACACACACACACACACCCCCGGGGGGGAATGGCCACGCCGCAATCCCTTCTCCTCCATTCTCCTCTCAAGATTTTGGGCACATGCATACACGTGCACAGCGTGAATTTTAAGCCACCAGGTCCGGGATGCAAACTGTGGTCGACTACATGGGAGTCCAGCAACATAGCCATTACATTAACTGCTGGTTCCGGAAAGTCAATACTTATAAGTGAAAAATCAGTAAGAACAAAAAGAATAATTCCATATTAATAGAATAATTCCATATTAATGAAGATATTTCTGAGGAATATAGGGAGAAAGTGACTGAAAACTTCCTAAATATTATCCTCAGTGATATTCAGGATATTAATTTCCACTTGTATAATCACCTTAAATTTGATGTGTACAAAACATAATTCTAGATTATTCCACCACCTGCTACCCACCGCTGAAGATCCCAAACCCTTGGCCTTCTCCGTTTTTCCTCATGTCGGTCAAGGGTGATACTATTTGCTGAAGTGTTAAGCCAGAAACCTAAGAGGCACCCTTTATTTCTCTCTTCCCTCTCCTTTCCCTGTCTAATTCAGTATTAAGTCCCACGGAAGCTCCCTTCAAAATAAATCAGGATCTAATCTCTATTCACCAGCATCCCCACAGCCACCCCAGTACAAGCCACAATCATTTCTCTCCAAATAAGTCTCCTAAATAGTCTCTTGCTCCCTGTGACACAGACTGCTAGCTTCCTCCCCAGAATATATTCTTCCAAGTTTATTTATTTCTTCCATGAGCAAGACAGACACAGAGAAAGAAAGACAAGGAGAGAAAGACAGCATCCCCAACAGAGTCTTGATTGCCATGCCTACCTCCACCCCAGCCAGTTCCAGACCCTTGAGCGCATGTGTACCTGGTGTACTTAGGGAGGTCTCAGGATATGGACTGGAACTCCCCCATCTGGGTCAGCCTCACAGAGCATTGCACCATTGCCACACCATCATCCATCCTCATACCTTCATTTTTGAAATTCTGGCTGAAAACTTTTCTTCTTTTGTTGCTTTATTTATTTTTTTAAAGTTTATTTCTGTGAGTGAGAGCTACAGAGAGAGGGGCGCGAGAGAGAGTACCCTCAACAGGGCCTTGATGCTGCTATCCAGCTTCAGCCAGATCTTGGAAACACGCATGCTCCGTGTACTTAAGGAAGTCTCTGAAAACCAGAACCTTCCCATATGGGTCTGCTTCGCAGAGTACTGCACTACCATCCAGATTTCTCTGTTAATACTTAAAAGATGTCACCCCACTGCTTTTATGCTTGAGTAGTTTCTAACAAGAAGTCTTCTGTTTTCTTATGTTTGTCATAATGTAAAATGTGCCTCTTGTCCTCCTGGGTGCTCTTAAGATTTTTCTCTTTATCGGGACCAGCAGTTGGCATAATGGCTATGTTGCTGGACTCCCATGTCGTCGACTGCGGTTTGAATCCCGGACCCAGTGGCTTAAACACATACTGGGCTCATGTGCGTGCATGCCCAAGATCCCAAGAGGAGAATAGAGAAGGGATAGCAGGGTGCCCATCCCCTCTAGGGGGTAATTTCTCGCTTTCTGTCTCTCTGTTTCTCGCTCTTTCTGGCGAGTGCACGAGTCCTATAGCAAAAACCTCTCCAAAAAAAGAAAAGATTCCACTTAGTGTCACATGTGTCTTGAGTTTTTCCTCTCTGGCTGATGGGAATATGAACTATTTGTAACCCTATGTGAATACCTATAATTTTCTACCTAATTCTTTCCAGGGATTGTTTTTCTTGCCTCTAGCAATTTCCTTCTCAGATCAGTACTCAGTCAAAGACTCCATGGGCTGCTTTCATAGTCATCTGGAGGTTTTTTCCCTTTTGGGCTCCACTCCACAAATTCTGCCTCTGCCTGCCATGCTCCAATCTGTTTCCTCAACCTAAGCTCTTTTCTTATTTGCCCTAGACCAAAGTGTGCTGCTGCCTTCAGGCACTAGACTGGTAAAACTGTAAGGTCAGTGTGTTTGTCCCTATTATGAATTCTTTGGTTTTTTTCTTTCTTTCCTTTCTTCTTTCTTCCTCCTTCCTTTCTCTTTTTCTTTCTTTTTCTCGTTCCTTTTTTCCTTTACATTTACTCACTGTACATCATTACAGTATAGAAAATGAGATTTTTCCATCCAGAATACACTGTATGTTGCTCAATCAAGGATATTATTGTCAACAGATAATTTTACATTTCTTGTTTTGTATATATTTTGCTCCCCGTCTTGATTCCTTACCTCTCACCCTCTGCCATTTCCTACCCTCCTCTCACACTGTCTCTGGTGTCTACAGTTGCTTTCTTATGCCTTTGTTTTTTTCGCATTGTATTGATTTCTGAAAAATCTTATTTAATCTAAATACTTTCAAAAGCAAGTGCAGCTGATATATACGTATCTATGAACATGTCTGACTTTAGGCATAAACTCCAGTGAGTAGAATGAACATGCCATAAAGTAGCACCTAGCTGGGGCTATATAGCTTACTGCAGACATTAATGGGTATTTTCTAGTGCATTTTTTTTTAATTTCAAGAAATTAGTTTTAGTTTTAGTTTTAATAGCTCAAAATAAAAACAATGTTAAGAGAAATTTGCTTAAGACTGAAAGCCAGGAAAAAGGTTAGGATTCAGTTCAAATTAGGATTCAGTTCAAACAGTAGGCAGATAAACCTATCAACAGTACAAGAGAAGACAGAAATCCTTAAATCTGGAAAACAAAGCATAGAAGAAAACCAGTAATGTTTTAGTCAAAAGTCAAAAAATTCTATTTCACCCGTTCAGTCTCATGTAATTAATCTCTCTTCTGTTGAATTTGCAGTGTTATTGTGGTCCAATCTTTCCGTTTAAATTCTGGAAGTTAACATTCAGCATTATTATTGGTCTTTCAGGACTTGTCCATCAAGTTTGCCATTCTTTTGGTTGTTTTTTGTGCTCTTATTTCTGTGTGTCTGAATTTAGTTTCCCTGGTATAGTACTCCCTTTAGAATTTCTTGGAAAGCTGATCTGGTGTTGGAAAACTCTTTCAGGTTTTGTTTACCTGAGAATGTTTTTGTTTTTTCTTCCCATATGAAGGATAATCTTGCCAGAAATAGTATTCTTGGTTGCAGTTGTTTTTTACTTAACACTTTGAATATATTTTCCCATTCTTTCTTTGTTTGTATTGCTTTTGAGAGGTCTGATGTTAGCCTGATGGGATATCCTTGAAAGTAACTTGACATTTCTCTCTTGCCAACTTTAGTATCTTGTCTCTGTCTGTGACTTTGGTCAATCTGGTTATGATGTGCCGTAGAGGAGATCTTCCTGGGTTGATTCTATGTAGGGTGTGAATTCTTATATGTGCCTAGACGTGTATTTTGAGTACAAGTTTTACCTTCTCATAGCCGAGGGCAGGGCTCAGTTACTCTTGTTTTTTGGAGAGGTTTTTTTTGTTTGTTTGTTTGTTTGTTTTTGTTTTTGTTTGTTTTTGGCTATAGGGCACGTGCGCTCTCAAGAAAGACAGAGAAAGACGGAGAGACAGAAAGCAAGAAATCACCCCCCAGCAGGGATGGCCACACCGCAATCCCTTCTCCTCCATTCTCCTCTTGGGATCTCAGGCATGCACACACACACACGCCCGGAGTGAGTTTAAGCCACCGGGTCCGGGACTCGAACCGCCGTCGATTACATGGGAGTTCAGCGACATAGCCACTATGCTAACTGCTGGTCTCGGGTTCAGTCATTCTTGACAGTTTCCAGTTCTATACCACATCCAAAAGACTCAGGGTGTTTGCCAGAAACAGGAATTTAGAGGCATCATTCTCACATAGTGGATTGGGCTCCCTGCTTTCCCACATTAAACAAACCATTGCTTCTTTTAAACAAACCGTTCAGCCATTTGCCCCCAAACTTAAAGTGACCCAAATCCTCACCTCCGACATACAGTGCTAGTTGCCACACCTCTCCTCGCTCTCCCTGACTCTTCTTTCCTGCCTCATGTGGGCTGGGGACAGAGGACTGCCTCTCAACTCATTGTACCCTCCTTGCCTGGAATCTATAAGTAAAAATCCTTGAATTTATTTCCTTTTGGTGATTCATTGGATTTTCACATTTCATCTGAAGAATCAGGACTACCCTAGGCTGAGTTTTCCCGGGATGCTAAGGGGAACGCAAGTTGGGCTCCAGAGCAATGGTCGGGCAGGCATAAACTGGACACCGTTCAGAGAAGGGCCACAAGAGCATCTGCCAGTATAAGTAAATTTCCTGTGTGAGATATCACCCTGGTCATGGGTCAGACAGCTAGACATTAGATCGTCTGCCGGGTAAAGGTACCCCGTGAAAGGCACAGTGTAAATATCCATGTCTGGGTCCCCTTAACTCCCTAATAGGGCAGGGTTCCTAGCTGCTCTGCTACTGCAACTGATGTGCTCACTTAAAGTTACTGGTCATAAAGTTGCCAATGTTGGGACTGAGCTTGTAACATTCAGAAGGCTGCCCAAAAACCTGTAGGAATTGGCTAGGGCTGGAAAAATCCACAGGTGCCACTGGCACCTGTGGCAGTGACCTAAAGTAACCTAGTGATGTGAAAGCCCAAACAACATCTGTTTGTCATGCTAAGTGAAGGGTCACATTCAGTGTCTCAAGGACACATTCGGTGCCTCCCAGGGTCAGTGCTTCAGGCGTATTTTTCCCCTCGGGCATTCCGCTCCCTTCTCCCCATACTATTTTTCCATGAGACACCTTGCTCTGGCTAACTTTTTTTTTTTTTTTAAGAATTATTTCATTTGTTATTATTGTTTTTCAATCTGACCAGAGAGAGAGAGGAGTGAGAAAGGAAGCCACCAGGTCTGGGACTTGAACTGCAGTCAGTCACATGGGAGTCCAGCTCCTCAATCACCATGCTACCTATGGTCTTGGCTAACTCTTGTTTTTCTAAGTTTCTGCTCTCAGACATAAGGATTGTTTGACCCATTATTGACTGGTACCAGAACCAACAACAAACAGAATACATGGCAGACTATAGCAACCAGATATGACACGCAGTGATAACAATGAAACAACCAAAGACCTACAGATGTGCTGTCCCAGAACTGCCTTGACTGCCTGATCGCAGCCCCTTCAACCTTGAAAACCTAATAAAAGCTTACAGCTCCGAGCCTTCAGGACCAATGCAACTCTCTGCATCTGGCCCCTTTCCTCTCTTGGAAAGTGAATGAACCTTTTATTTTTCTTGCTTACTTTCTGAATCTATAAATTCTGTCATGGCCTGTAGCACTCTAACACTAAGGCCACCATGTTTTGAACATGTAGCGTATGAAGACATACGTAAACTTTCCGCACATGCCCACCAGAAATCCAACCTCCCTGTGCAAAGGGTGAGTCAGGATGTAGCCTTACCCGCCCCCAAACTAACAGACCCATACATACTGAATCTACCCTAGCCTTCAGACAGATGGATTTGAGACTCCTTTGTCTCCCATTTTCTCAGCTGGCACCTGTTGCTTTGAGTAAAGGCTTTTCTCTATATAAACTCTAGTGCCTTAGCTATTGGTTCTAGCACAATGGACACCTGAAACTAGATTCGATAATAACTGAGTGTGAATAGCAATTTAGCTGGGACCTCCCCAAACAGTCCCTTTTCTAAGGAATAGCAACTCCATGCTGCCTTTAATTCCAATGCCTAAAACTACTTTTCCATATGTTTTATTTTGGTTTTGTACATTTTCTTTATTCATGATAGAATGTATATGTGTGCATATGAGAGATAAAGAGAGAGAGAGAGATACATGCAATCCTTTCTTCCAGTCCTCTAGCCCATCAGATCTTGGGCGCTTGCACACATGCCCAGCCTGTTTCAGGCTGACCAGGTCAGGGACTCAAACCATGGTCGTCATGTGGGAATGGACTTCCCATGAGCGGCACATTACATCTATGTCTTGGGATTGACCCTCTGCATATTTTGCCAGATTTTTTTTATTATTATTATTTAAGGCAGAAAGGTAAATCACTTCCCTGTTAACTTTATTTTGAATAAAACAGAAGTGTGAAATTTACTTTTTATGGACCACTTGCACATACTATTTGATTCGGCAGTGCTTAATGTTTTAAATTTTCACAATACTATCAGTGAGATTTTCTTGGATTTTGTAATAGACTCAACCCGTATAAAAGCATATAAGATTTAACTACTAATATAACAGAATATAAGTGCTAGAAACTTTGACAGGAAAATTATATGAATAAAAATGTATTTAAAATCTATTTTTCTTCTTCATAGTAAAAACTCTATAAACAATGTCTATTGGTTATTTAAATACAAAGAAATATTTTAAACATGTTAGCAAAAGCCTACAGACAATCATTAGAAACATAAAAATGTTTAATAAAATTAAGAAAAGATGTAGAAGGAAGATTTGTATTACAGATGCTCTACATTATTTTTATTTCAAGGTATGATAATCAATACATTGTACCTGAAGGTAAATCAAGTTGATAAATCAGTTTCAGCTACATAATATAAAACCACAGTGAAACTTACTGAAAAAAATATAAACGGAAATGTTAAAAGTAATTATTGAGGGGCCAGCAGGTGGCATGGTGGTTAAGGTGTTGATCTCTTACATGGCCAACTGAAGTTCGAGTCCCAGACCTGATGGCTTACTTTTTCACTTTCCCTTTCTCTCTGTTTTTCTCTGTTGAGCATACATGTTCTACAACAAATTATTGGGTTGTTGCAAAAGTCATGATGTATTTTTCTATGTTTTTCTAAGCAAAAATGTGTCATGAGTTTTCCAATGACCCAATTGAAAAATTTTAAAAATTGAACTCTTTTTTTTTTTTTTTTTTTAAGTAGTTACTGGGGCCAGCAGGTGGCATGGTGGTTAAGGGTGCTGGACTCCCACATGGCCTACCATGGTTCAAGTCCTGGACCTGGCAGCTTGCTTTCTCACTTTCCATCTCTCTCTCTCTGTTTCTCTCTCTCTGCCCCTATCTGGTCATATTAAAATAAAACAAAGTTTAATAAAATAATTCTTTTTTAAAAAAAAGATAGCATAAAAAAATTCTAAAAAAAAAAAAAAAAGTAGTTCCTGAGCCAGCCAATGACATGATGGTTTAAGGCAGCTGAATCACACATAGCTGACTGCACAGTTTGAGTCCTGGATCTGGAGGTTTGAAAAATAAACTGGGAATGTGTGCATGTATACCCCAAATCCCAAGATGAGGGAGAAATGGAGGAGAAAAGAGTGTGGTCATTACCAATGGGGATATATATATATATATATATGTGTGTGTGTGTATTATATATACTACATATAAATGTATATATAGTATATATAAAATATATACTATTTATATGTAATATATATAACAATACACATAATATATATCTATATATGTGTATATAGGAATTACATAAGAATACGAGATAGTTCAACATTAGAAAATATATTCATGTCATGCATTTTACATAAACAATTGTAGGAGAAAAATCATATTATTTTCTCCACAAAAACAAGCATTCGACAAAAATCAACCCCATTCTTTTTTTTTTTTTTTTTTGGAGAGATTTTCACTGTAGGTGAAGCGTGCGCTCGCCAGACAGACAGAGAGAGACATAGAGACAGAAAGCGAGAAATCACCCCCCAGGGGGGATGGTCACGCCGCAATCCCTTCTCCTCCATTCTCCTCTCAGGATCTTGGGCACGCACGCACACGCGCCCGGCGTGAGTTTTAAGCCACCGGGTCCGGGACATGAACCGCGGTCGACTACGTGGGAGTCCAGCGACATAGCCATTACGCTAACTGCTGGTTCCCAACCCCATTCTTGTTTTTAAAATAAATCTAACAAAGCAGAGATAGGATAAAACAGTATTTTTCTATGTCACACATTACACTTAAATTTGAAATATTAATTAGAATCTGGAACAAGAAAACATTGCCTTTTCTCACTGCTACTATTCAATACTGCAGAGTTTTAGCCAAGATGAGAAATAGAAACAAAAGGTAGAAATATTAGAAGTCAAGAAACAAAACTGTGCTTAGTAGACATGAGGATTACTAAAACATTTAAGGGCATTAGTGAAAAATTAGAATAAGAGAATATAGCAAAGTGGACAAACATTAGATCAACATACAAATATCAGTACTATACATACTATTGTATAACACCACAGACACTAACTATTTAGAAAATATAATCTTAGAAATACTTCATTAACATTTATAGTAGAAGATATTCAATACTTAAGAATAAACCTACTCAGAAATGAGCATATGTGTAAGAAGAAAACTATGAAAATTAATTAAAAAAATACATTAAATTTTTCTGGATGACAATTTTATAAAGATATCAAACATGAGAAAATAATCTGTTTCTAAATCTGAGAATTATAGAACTTGCCAAAATGATTCTACTACCTCAGGAATAAAAAGTGATTTATAGGAATTACCAAGAATATGATTTTAAAATAGCTAAATATGTTCCTTACCAATACTAAATTAATTTAAAGCTATAGTAACTAAATTTGTATAGTAATGTGGTAAAAACAGAAAAAATTCTATTAATGGAACAGAATACAGAAAACTGAAACTGCCTGTATACATAAGAAAATTAGCATGTGGCAATTAGCATATAAAATCTACATATGATAAATGTAAGGTCTCAAAGCAGCGGAAAAAGATGGTCTATGTTATAATTAAGAAACCTATCTCTTCTTTAAAAAGAAGCATATATGGGCTGACATAGATGGGCTTATAATCTTGTTCCAAAGAATAAAAGACTTTTACGTAAATTGGGAAAAATATAGAGTAGGAAAACAGTAGAAAGGCAGCAATGGAAGGAAATTTCTAATTTGTATAGTTGTGTGAAACAGATTGTGAATATGCATCCCCTACCTTTCAGGGGGCTTTTTTTCACTTTCTTTTTATTACAGTAAAAAGCATATCGTATTTTTTAAAGAGGTTTTTGCTATAGGGCACATGCGCTCGCCAGAAAGACAGAGAGAGACAGAGAGACAGAAAGCGAGAAATCACTCCCTCACCCAGGGGGAATGGCCATGCCGCAAGCCCTTCTCCTCCATTCTCCTCTCGGGATCTTGAGCATGCACACACACTTGCCCAGCTTGAATTTAAGCCACCAGGTCCGGGACTTGAACCACAGTCAACTACATGAGAGTCCAATGACATATCCATTACACCAACTGCTGGTCCCAAAAGAGCATGTAATATTGAGCCAACAGGTAATGAGGTCATCAAGGCATTGGATCCCACATGGTAAACTCCATGCTTTGAGTGCTAAACCCAGTGGCATAGAAAACACATCAGGCATGTGTGCATGTGTGCTTAAAATCCAGAGAGAAGGATGGAGGAGAAGGGACTGCGGCATTTTATTTTAATAAAATAATTCACATATAAATATACACACACACACACACACACATCAAATTTGCCATTTAACCATTTTTAAGTGTACAGTTCAGTAGTGCTAAGTATGTTTACATTGTTATGCAATAGATATCTAGAACTTTTTCATCCTGTAAAATTAAAATTTTCTATCTGTAAACATTAAACACCAATTTCTCTTCTCTCCTCCCTGCAGCCCTTATCTGCCATTTTTCTCCTATTTCTATGGTTTTGACTACTGTGGAAGTGTTACATGAGTAGAATCATATAGTGCTTGTCTTTTTCTGACTAATTTTACCTATATAATATCCTCAAGTGTCTTTCATGTTGTAGCACGTGACAGGATGCTTTCTTGTTTAAAGTTGCATAATGTTCTGTGGTGGGTTCATCCACTAATCTACTGAAAGGCATTCAGACTGTTTTCACTTCTGGATTATTGTGAATAATGCTGCAGTGAACATAGGTGTGTACATATCTCTTTGAGATTTTACTTTAAATTTTTTTTCATATACATACAAAAGTGGGATTTTCTCGATCATATGGTAATTGTACTTTTTTTGTTTAGGAATTTCTATATTGCTTCCATAGCAGCTGCATCATTTTATATTCCCACCAACAGTACACAAGAGTCCAACTTCTCCACATCCTTGCCAATGCTTGCTATTTTTTGTTCTTTTGATGATGGCCATTCGAATGAGTGTGTGGTAGTGACTCTGGTTTTGATTTGCATTTCTCTGATGATCAGTAATTTTTTTAGAGACTTCATATGCTTGTTGATCATCTCTATATCTCCTTAGGAGAACTATCAATTTTTTAATTGAGTCATTTGATTTTTATTGTTTTGTTTAGTTGTAGAAGTTTCTGGATATTTTCATCCAAAATATCAGATGTATCATTTGCAAACATTCTTTTTCATTTTATAAGTTGCCTTTTCATTCTTTTGATTGTTTTGTTTATTTTTATTAATTTTATTTATTTAGTTATTATTACTTATTATTACTTATTATTTCATTTGATCAGAGAGAGACAGAGAGAGAGAGAGAGAAAGGGAAAGTGAGAAAACAAGTTGCCAGGTCTGGGACTCGAACCATGGCTGGTCATGTAGGAGTCTAGCACCTTAGCCACCGTGCCACCTGCTAGCACTCATTGTGTCCTTTAATGCACAAACGTTTTTAAGTTTGATGCAGTCTATTTGTCTATTTGACATTTGATTTTGAATTATATGAAACAGACCTCTCAAGTCACTCCTGGATAAGAGCTTTACCAAGTTTCTTATAAAAAGAGGTAAGATAAATATACCAAAACCATGTTCTATTTGCCACTTAAATGAAAACTCTTAATTGTGCTATTTTATGCAGGAAGTTCTGTCATTTAAAAAATTATTTACTTTTTACTATTTTTATACATAGAAATTTTGCTAATTTCATTTTATTTTAAAAGTTTTCATGATTTAATTTTTCTATAAATCTATTCAAATGTCATTTATTCATTTATTAATTATTTACAAAACAAATGGAGCATCTACTATAAGCTAGGCCTCTTCTTAAATACTAGACCTTGGTTGCTTTCTTCTTTCATTAGGTAATCCAACAATGGGATAACATTTAAGTTCAATAAATTCTAACACGTAATATATCATTTAACTTTAAATATGGCAATGCATTTTATGATGTTTGGTTTAGAAATAACCTTCATTTTTAAAAAAAGAAACGTATTGGCTTATTTAACTAGGAACTTTAAGAGTTACATATGACTGTTCCAGAAACTTTTTTTCTCGATTGACTTTTGTAGGTATTTCCTCTTCACTTGTTAGAAAAATGACCATTGTTAGCCCTTGATATAATAAATAAATAAATTTTTAAAAAAATTTTAAAAGGCTTCTTCTCCTTTTTTTTCCAGATTGATTTTTTAAAATATTTTAAAATTTTTATTTCAAGTTCTTTTATACATTCAGTCACATTATTTAGCTTGCAAAGTGAATATTCCAATATTTGTACATTTTCCCCCAGTCCATTTGATAATACTATAAAGTTATCTTCAACAGATAATAACCCATTTCTTTGTCCCATTAAGGCTATGCCTCTCTATTTTTCTCCTTAATGTCATTCCTCAGTCTCTACTCCTTCATCCATCCTCTTCGCACCCTGTATCTGGTATTCACAACCATTTACTGTGTTTCTATATCCTCTAGTCATTCAGTTTCTGTCACAGAGTGCAGAAACTCGGTATATATTAAGTGGAGACATACAATGTCTCTCCTTCATAGCCTGGCTTGCTTCACTCAGCAGTAAATCTTCCATATTCATCCACTTTCTGTCAAAAGCCAGGGTTTTTTTTTTCATGGCTGAGTAGTATTCCATAGAGTATATGTGCCACAGTTTTTCAATCCATTCATCTATTCATGGACATTTGGGTTGGCTCCATGTCTTAGCAATTGTGAATAGTGCCGCAATAAATATCGATGTGCAAGAACTTTTCTAATTAAGAATTCTTCTGTCATTGGGTAGATACCAATGAGTGGGATTGCTAGATCATATGGTAGTTCTATTTGTAGATTTTTGGGGAATCTCCAAAAATCTCCACAGTGGCTGGACTAATTTACATTCTCACCAGTAGTATAAAAGAGTTCCCCTTTCACCACATCCCCACCAGATTGATTTTTTTTTTTTTTTAAGAGAGATTTTTCTATAAGGTGTGTGTGCTTGCTAGCGAGACAGAGAGAGAGGAAGCTAGAAATCACCCCCTAGCGGGGATGGTCACACTCTTCTCCATTTTCCTCTCAGGATTTTGAGTATGCATGCACACATGCCTGGCATGAGTTTCAAGCTGCTAGGTCCGGAACTTGAACTGTGGTTGGCCATGTGTGAGTCCAATGCAGTATGTTACCTGCTAGCCCCAAGACTTTGTCTCTCAATATTTTTATATTAAGTTTTAGGGTCATCTTTGCAGCCACAGATGCAGCATGTTAAGATTGCCAACCCCACCAGGGACTGGAGTTGGGCTGGGTATGATATCTTTGGGAGGACAGACAAAAATATGTTGACTATATATAAAATTTAATAAATAGCACTAAGACAATTGTTCATTTCAGCAAAGATACTAGAAGATTCTCATGTCATACAAAAAAAGAAGTAAAGTATAAATGTATTAAATAGTTAAATATAAAAAACATATACTTTAAAAATACTGTATTGGTAAAACACCTAGTAGAATAGTGATACAATCTGGGGTAGGGGAAAAACCTTTTAAACAAGATATAAACCAACACGTACAAAGAAAAAAGTGCCATATTTCACCACATAAACATTTAAGATGTCTATGATCTCAAAGAAGTTAAAAAAATATAAATAACAAATAGCATAGGATAACAAAGTATTATCCAAAATGTATAAAGCATTCTCACATATACATAAGCAGACATACATATATATATATATACCTATATTTATAGGTAGAGATTATAAATAGTGAAATAACAAAACTACAAAAAGATATTAAATGTGAAAATTGTTCACTTTCAATAATCAAGAAAATGCAAATTAAAGTATCAGTAGATTATTATTTTGTGCATTGAATTAGCAAAAACTAAAATGTAGGTGTGAAATAATAGTTATCTTTCTACATTTTGGGTGCAAATGCAAATTAGTGCAACAGATTTACAGGGTAATCTGATAGTACCTATCAAAATTAAATATGCTCATACTCTTTGATTCAATTATTCTATTTCTCATATTTACCCTATAATATACTTGTATAGGTAAATATATTATAGGTACTACTTACCATTTGGCAAGAGCCTATTATGTTCCAAGCCCTTTAAAGTTCTTTGAAATAGGTGATAGAATACTCATTTTGCAGACGAGAAAACTGAAACTCAGCTGTAAATTGCCCAAAGTTACATGACCATGGAAGTGGAAGAATCTGGATTTTAACCCAGATATTCCTGCCTGTTAAATCCAAGCTCTTTTTACTAAATTATACTCATTCTCTTACCACCACCAAACATTGCCTTTCAATGGTGGGTAAAATTTAATTCTCCACCCCTTACCACCTTTTGCATCCTGACCTTTGGAGACAAGATTTAGAGTCCAGAAAATGACAGGGTTTAAATGGAAGTTAGTTAAACTATATTTTGAAAGTGTTAATTATGGAGAGGCCCTAAAAATGTAAAGGAACTGTTGAAAGACTGTCACCTGAATCAGCTATGAGTTGAAAGAGACGTTATCAGTCATTTCCAATTCAGATTAGTATTCCAGAAGTTTGCCTCAAAAAAACTGCATTTCTTTAACACACTGTCTACCTTAGTTCATAAAAAAACTCTTCTTTTAACTCCAAACAACTCCAAAGTTTTATTTTTTCATAGAATTCTGAAGATTTTTTAACTTGTTTGTGACACAACTAGCTTACACAGTTAAGAATTTGTTCCAGAACTCTGAGATGTTTTCCTGTTGCCCTGGGTGATAGATTCTTTCAATCTTCTAAGTCTATTGGATGTGTGTAGTTTATGTTTATGGATTACCTACCTAATTTATCTTGTTCCATTTAATTTAGTTTTCTATGTTGTGTACACGTTTGACTGCCAGCCTTAAGAAGAATATTTAAGGTAAGTTTTACTTTTCTTTAAAAAATTAAACTCTTTTTTAAAATAACTGTAGATTCACATGCAGTTACAAAAAGTAACAGAAAGTCCTTTTACTCTTTTACCAGTTTCCTCTACAGTAACATCAATTTCACAACCAGGATATTGACATTATACAGTTAAGATGCAGAACATTTTCACAAACATCTCTAGATTCCTTTTTTTTAGGGTCTTTTTAAAATTAATTTTAAAATTATTATTTGTACATTAAATTGCTATACATCATTTAGATTGTGAAGAGACTTTACCCAGCATGATATACACCTCAGTCCAGCCCAGTTGAGACTATTAACACACATCCTCGTCGATAGATTAAAAAACCTTTTCTGTGTCCCACAAGTGTCTTACCTCTCCATTTTTCCTCCAAATTTCTTTTCCTATGCTCTTCCCCTCCCACACTCTCTTTCCACTTTGTCTCTAGTGTCCATTACAATTTTAATGCTTTTATGTTCTCCAGTCTTTCAATCTTTACCATAGAGTGTGGACAGGCAGTATATGTTAAGTAGAGACATACAATATTTCTCTTTCATAGCCTGACTTGCTTCACTCAGCAACAAATCTTCCATATTTGTCCACTTTCTATCAAATTCCAGGGCCTTGTTTTTTTTATGGCTGAATAGTATTCCATGGAGTATATGTGCCACACTTTTTCAATCTATTCATCTGTTTGTGGACATTTGGGTTGGTTTCATGTCTTAGCAATCGTGAATAGTGCTGCAATGAAAATAGTGTGCAAGTGCTTTTCCAACTGAGTGCTCTCCTGTCCTTTGGGTAGATATCCAGACATGGAATTTCTGGATCATATGATAGTTTTGTTTGAAGGTCTTTGAGGAACCTCCATATTGTTCTTCACAGTGGCTGGACCAATTTACATTCCCAACAACAGTGTAAGGGTGTCCCCCTTTCACCACATCCTCTCCAGCACTTATCATTATTTGTTTTTTTTAATCTTCACCATTCTGACTGGGGTTAAGTGGTGTCTCATTGTGGATTTTGTATTATTATATTATTCATACATTAAATCACTATAAATCATTTAGATTGTGAAGAGTCTTTACCCACAGTCAAACCCATTTCCTTCCTGCTCCCCATCTCCTACTTAATGTCTGGAAAACACTAACATGTTTTCTACTTTTATCATTTCAAGAATGTTATATTGATATAACCATATAGCATAAACTGTTCTGGATTGCCTTTTTTTATTCATCATAATTCACTAAAAATTTATCTAAGTTGTTGTGTGTCAATAGTTTGTGCCTTGTATTGCTGAGTATTATTCTATGGTATGGATGTACCACAGGTTGTTTAATCATTCATCAGTTGAAGGACAGTGGGTTGTTTCCAATTTGGGGACACTATGAATGAGACTGCTGAACATTTGTGTACATGTATTTTTTGTGAACATGTAATTCCTAATTTCTAATTCCTAATTTGAGATAAATGCCCAACAGTGAAATTGCTGAGCATATGGCAGTTGCATGTAGAATTTTAAAAAACTGCCAAACTGTTTTCAGGCTAGAAAATTTTAAAATCCCACCAACAATTTCTTCACATTTCGCCAGTATTAACTTTCTATTTTTAATTAAATTAATTAATTTTTGAGAGATTTTTGCTATAGGGCATGCACTTGCCAGAAAGACAGAGACAGAGAGACAGAAAGCAAGAAATCACCCCCGAAGGGGGATGGTCACACCACAATCCCTTCTCCTCTGTTCTTCTCTCGGGATCTTGGATACACATGCACACGTGTCCAGTGTGAGTTTAAGCCACCAGGTCCAGGACTCGAACTGCAGTCAACTACATGGGAGTCCAGCAACATAGCCATTATGCCAACTGCTAGTCCCTAATTTAATCAATCAATCAATCAATCAATCAATCAATTGATTAATTTTTGTCCACTTGTGTCCAATTGCTCCAGCACCAATTTTTGAAAAGGCTATCTTTCCTACTACTTAAAAAATTGGTGATAATTCTTTCATGGATATTTGATAACTTTCTCCAGTGAAACCAGTGGGTCTGGAAGTTTCTTTTCCCAGAACTTTTAAATAACCACTTCAATTTCTTAAATGGCCATAGAACTATTCAGCTTGTCTACTTCACTTTGATTGAGTTAGGTAGTTTGTGGTTTTCAGAACTTAGTTCCTTTCCTCTAATTTACCACATTTATACACATAGAGTTATTTGTAGAGTGTCCTTATTATCTTTACAATGACTACAAGATCTACAATGATATAGTCTATTTAATTCCTGATTCTAGTAATTTGTATCTTCCTCCTTTTTTATCTTTGTCAGTCTGGCTAGAAGTTTACATTTTAATATTTTGAAGAACGAGGGTTTTTTGTTGTTATTGTTGTTGTTGTTGTTTCATTGATTTTCTCTATTAATAGTTTTCCTGTGTTTTATTTAATTGATTTTGGTTCTTTATTATTTCATTCCTTCTGTTTGCTTTGAGTTTACTTTGCTCTTCTGTTTTCTAAGTTCTTGAGCTTAGTATTTTTTAATTTACATTTAATCATTGTATGTCTTTTCAGCATACAATATTGGTTCTCAAAGCATAAATGCATTACATGGCAAGCAGAGCTTAGAGAATTGATTTGAGACTATTCCTATTCTGATGTGTACATGTAGTGTTGTACATGTCCCTCAGCCTTGTTTTCACTGTGTCCTGCAAATGTGGATATGTGTACTTTCATTTTTACCGAGTTATCTCTCTATTATCTATTTTATTCCATTTGAGATCTCCTATTTGACCCAAGAACTATTTATGAGTGTACACTTTTCTAATATCCAAGTGTTTGGAGGTTTTCCTATAATTTCTCTGATTTCTACTTTGATTCCATGTTACAAAAATGGAACATGGTGTCTTGGTCTATTATTGTGTTGCTGAACAGAAATACTGGAGACTGGGTGATTTATAAAGAATAGGAGTTTAATTGGCTCATGATCCTGGTAGCTGGAAAGTCCAAGAACATGGGGTTGGCATCTGGCCAGTCTCTGCTATATTACAGCATGGCAGAGAAAAGCAGAAAGGTCAATAGACATGTACTGAGAGAGAGACAGCATTGTACCTTTATAACCATCCCACTCTTTTTTTTTTTGGAGAGGTTTTCGCTATAGGGCACGTGCGCTCACTAGACAGACAGAGAGAGACATAGAGACAAAAAATGAGAAATCACCCCCCCAGAGGGGATGGTCACGCCACAATCCCTTCTCCTCCATTCTCCTCTCGGGATCTTGGGCACGCATGCACACGCACCCGGCATGAGTTCTAAGCCACCGGGTCCGGGACGTGAACCGCGGTCGACTACATGGGAGTCCAGCAACATAGCCATTATGCTAACTGCTGGTTCCCTAACCATCCCACTCTTGTGGAAACTAACCCCTCCCTGAGAGAGTGAGAATTCACACCCTCCTATGAGATAGAATAAATGTATTGTTAGGGCAATGCCCTCATGGTCCAAAAACCACCTACTAGGCCCCATCTTTTAAAGGTTTCCGTACCTCTCAACACTATTACACTGGGGACCAAGCTTCCAGCACGTAAACCTTTGGGGGCAAACCACTATCCAGTCCTTAGTACGTGGTTTGTATATATTGCTTCCCTCTCCATTTAGGTTGTTTTAACTTCTTGACAGCAGGCTGAGACCCATTAGCCCAAAAGCCTATAAGCACCAAACTAAAATTTGGAGACATCCGATTGTTTTAAACATAACTTCAATAAGTATTATTATTATTATTATTTTAGCTCTTTAGAGCTTACCTGGTTTGCATTCCCCATGAAGCAGTGCCTATTGTCTGCTAGTCATAGACAATTTAAACCTTGAGTTATGAAGACCTTATTATGCCTCTATTGCTCTTCAGAGTTCTCTGACCTAGAGTCTCCCTGCCAGGCTGCCAGGCTACATCACATCGAGATGTAACTTCCTCTCTGACATTCCTCTCTCTCAGAAATTTTCTTGCCTTCTTTCTCTTCTGAGTGGTGTCTCCCCCCCGTGTTGTAACCTCTGGATAGTCTCAGTTGTAAGCACTCCTTGCTTGCAATCCTGTCAAGGTTTGTATGGGCATCTGCTTCCTCATGGTCATATCTCTTCCCTTAATCAACTCCCAAATTCCTTGAACTTGCTGTATTTCATTATGATCAGAGAACATACTTCATGTATTAATAGTTTCAATCATTCAAAATTTGCCAAACTTTGTTTTATGGCCCAGGATATGATCTATCTTGGTGCAGTTCTATAGTCATTTGAAAACAATGTATATCCTGCTGCTGTTGGGTGGAATGCCAATTAAATTTTTTTGACTGATTGTGTTATTCACGTCTTTTGTGTTCTTGCAGGTTTTCAACCTAGTGGTTCCGTTAATTGCTGAGTAGAGTGTTAATGTCCTTGTCCATAATTGTGGATTTTATTTCCTCATTTGGATTTTGCCTCAGGCATTTCCTCTATTCTTTAGGATTGTTATGTCTTCCTTGTGGGTTGATTTTTTTTTTTCCCAGAGAGATTTTTGCTATAGGGCATGTGCGCTTGCCAGAGAGACACAGAGAGACAGATAGAAAGCAAGAAATCACCCCTGAGGTGGGATGGCCATGTGGCAATCCCTTCTCCTGAATTCTCCTCTTGGGATTTTGAACATGTGCACACACAAGCCAGCATGTTTCAAGCTTCCAGGTCTGGGACTTGAACCATGTTCATCCATGTGGGAGTCTGGTGACATAACCAGTAAGCAATATGCTGGTCCTGCAGGTTGATGTTTTTATTATTGGATTGTCAGAAATGTCATGATGCATTTTTGCATAGAAAAATACATCATAACTTTTCTGATGACCCAATATTATGCAACATTTCTCCTTGTCTCTAGTTTTCTTTGCACTTAGTCTAGTTTATCTGATACTATTTCAGCTATCCCTGATTTTTTATTAATGTTTGCATAGCATATTTTTCCTATACTTTTGCTTTTTTTTTTCCTTTTTTTTTTGGAGAGGTTTTTTTCGCTATAGGGCGAAAAACACAGACAGAGAGAGACATAGAGTCAGAAAGCGAGAAATCACCTCCCGGGGGGGTGGTCACGCCGCAATCCCTGCTCCTCCATTCTCCTCTCGGGATCTTGGGCACACACGCACACGCACCCGGTGTGAGTTTTAAGCCACGGGGTCCGGGACGCGAACCGCGGTCGACTACATGGGAGTCCAGCAACATAGCCATTATGCTAACTGCTGGTTCCCTACTTTTGCTTTTAAGATAATATTATTGTATTTGAAATTATTTTCTTATAAGAAACTATTGGATTGTTGGAACTTTTCTTTTTTAAATGCACACTTTCATCTTTTAAATGGTGTTTTTCACCATTTAAACTTAATTACTGATTTGTTGCAGCTTAAGTCTGCTGCTTTATTATTTTCAATTTTCTCTTTCTTGCTCAGCATCTGACTCATCTTGGTGTTCAGATCTGTTCATTATCTTTTCTCATTCATGTTGTGATTTTCCTGGTTTTTGGTGTAAGCAATTTTCAGTTGTATCTTGGACATTTGAGATATTAAGAGACTGTATCCTTCTAAAATTTTTCTTGTTAAGCACACTCACCCTGTTGGCATGTAGCATGGGGGCCAGCTGGTGTGTATGCACATCCAATTGTCTACTGGGCCTCCCTGACACTATCCCAGCAAAAGTGAGGCACTGACTCACATTGCCAGGGTTGCAGGCAGGAGGGGTAGATGTTGAGCTCCCCCCTTGTTTCTGCTGACACCCTCCCAGTGAAAGTGGGGCAGCCACTTGAATCACCTCTTGACTTTGAGGTGGGTGTAAGATCATCTCTCCACTGGGCCCCCCGAACCCAGAGTGTGGAAGGATTGAAGCAGAGTGTCATCTAGCCTGCTTCTTACCAGATAGTTTTTCCCCTTTGATGCAAGGGGTGGGAGGTGAGGTTCAGCTTCCCTCTGGACCCTGCTGACTGAGGGGGAACATGAACCTACTCCTGACTAAGACCACACTGCACAGCCTCAGTAAGTCTTGTTACTATTAGGTGGGGATAGGGGCTCAACAGGCCACTGGACCCAATAACACTACGCCAGTGGGTAGATCAGCTCCCAGCTTAGTCCTGCCAACACTGTTCAGGCAGGGGAACTGGAGCACTGCCTGTTCCTCTGGGTGAAGATGAAAGATTGGATGTTTCATGGGGAAATTAGAGTGTGTGACCTTTCCAGGAGTAGGGCTGGAGCAAGATGAATCAACTTCCTGCTTAGACCCACTGATACCATGTAGGGGGAGAGGAGTATAGATTTTACATTGGTGTTTGACTAGGGCTGGGTGGGTATTACTGAAAAGATAGAAGGTTTTCGTTTTCGTTTTTACTGTTAATCCACTCTTTTCTGGATCCTTTTGCTAGGGGAAGCAGGCTTTTCTTGGAGATTTTATGTATACATACATATATTGTGTGTGTGCATGTGTATCTATCTCTATTGGCAGTTCTAGATGGAGGCTTTGACAGCATCCTGGTCAGAATATGTGGGGACCAGTAAAGAAACTTAGGGAACTTGCTATCAAGCCCTTCTAGTCTCGTGATTACCCAGGCTGTCTGCTGTCTTCCCTTCATCGCTCAGAGACTTCTCACGCTTGTTTGTTATGTTGATATTTTTTTATTTGTAAGGGGGAGGACCGGGGAAGAATGGGACTCTTTCATCTTGTCAGAACCAAAGTCCTTATTTTAAAATAAAACTTCTGAATATTTGTGGGTTCCTTTAGCACTGCTATTTAATTGCTCAGTGCTCTCCTAATAACTTTGCACTTTAAGCAGCGGCAATGCCAGCAGACAAATTTGTACAGATAAGTTAGAATACCCTTAGGAAATGGGGGAAAAGCTCTTCTGGACTCCCACTCTGCTGGTTCACATAGGCTGTCCTTTCTCCCCTCTCATTAGCCGCTGAGCCTCCCCTTAATGCCATGATAAATCTCTTTTCTCTTGCCTCCAGATCTTTTATTTTCCTCTTCTGCCCATACCGTAAAGTGATGAACTTTTGTATTAAAAAAAAAAATATATATATATATATATATATATGTGTGTGTGTGTGTGTGTGTGTGTGTGTGTTTAAGTATCTGTGTATGTTTTCGCACTGATATTGGTATATTGGTAGTGGAAGTGGTCTTTGTGAAATATAGAAGCTTCTAACTAAGAATTACAACCATCATTTGCAGTGTTGTAACTGAGCATATCTCACTCCAACCCGGTCTTGACTGCCCTGAATCTAGTCCCCCGGGGAGGAGGGGAGGGGGCAGGAATGGCATGTAATTTTTAATATACACAGAGGGCCTCTAGCTTTTTTCACCCCTAGGGCACATACACTGCCAGAGAGAGACAGAGGCAATGAGAGGATAAGTGAGAAATCACCCCCAAGGGAGATGGCTACTCTGCCAATCCCTTCTCCTCCATTCTCCTCCTGGGATTTTGGACATGCCCACACATGTATTCAGTGTGATTTTCAAGCCACCGAGTCTAAGACTTAAACCACGGTCAGCCATGTGGGAGACTAGAGCCTTAAATACTATGCCACCTGCTGGCCCTAGCTACTAGCTTTAACTGCTAGTGATCTTGAAGGGTGTGGAAAGTGTAAAATACTTTGGAGTAGGAAAATATATTTAGGGTACATAGCCAGCCCTCCACAGGTATCCACAGGTTCTACAACCACAGATGGAAAATGTAACCTTATTGCTGACGTGAACTTTGTACTGAGTAGTTAGGCCTAAATGGTTGCCTGGTTGCTTCCTGTATTGAACACATACAGACTTGTTCTTGTCATTATTCCCTAAACAATACAGTAAAACAACTATTTACATAAGATTCACACTTTATTAGGTATTATAAATAATCTGGAGATGATTTAAAGTATATGAAGGGTGTGAGTAGGTTATATGTAAATAATATGTCATTTATATAAGTGACTTCATCATCCACAGATTTTGGTCTCATGGGAGGTCCTGGAACCAATCTCTCATAGATACGGAGGAATGACAATACTTGGAAGCATTTACCTAGCACTACCAACACCTTTGGGGAAAGTCGCAGGATAGACAGCAGCTAAGTAGATAGCGACTATTAGTGGTAACAGCAATACACCAAAATTCACATTGAAAGTAGACAAAATGCAGCCATGAGGTAGTTACCTTGTACTATTGTGCTAGGTGCCAAAAGGTAGAAAGATAAGTCAGATAGATCCCTTGCCCGATCTAGTAAAAGCTACAGCTACATAATCAGTTACAAAAAGATGGTCTATTGCTTTGGTGCTACTATAGCTACTGTTTTTTTTTAAGTTTATGTCTTCCTCAAATTCATATATTGAACCTAGTCCCCAAAATAATGGTTTCTGGAGGTAGGTCCTATGGGAGGTGATTAGGTCATAAGGGAAAATCTCTCACGAATGGAATTGCTACCTGCTATGGTTTGAATGTGTTGCCCCAAAGTTCATGTGTTGGAAACTTGATCTCCAGTGTAGTGATGTTGGGAGGTGGGACCTAATGAGAGGGGTTTGGGTTATGGGGCACCGCCCTTCTAAATGGATTAATGCAGTTATTGTGGGAGTAGAATTTTTTTTTTTTTAACAGAAATTAGTATGAAGAGTGAAGCACTGTTGTAACAAATACTTTGTGGAATTGACTTTGGAATTGAATAATGAGTAGAGGCTGGAAGAGTTTCGAGGTACATGCTAGAAATAGCCTGCATTTCTATGAACAGAACTTCAATAGTGTTCCTGGTGAAGGCTCAGAAAGAAAGAGATGCACTGAGCCTTGGCCAAAATGGTAGCCATAGCCTTTACAGGTAAAGAAATGGCATTTGTGAAGAGTGGATGGCTGCTGCAACAGACTACTATTTTGAAGTGTTGAACAAAGAATTGGTTTGACCTATAGTCAGATGGCCACCTGATCTATTACAATGATCAGACTCAGCAGAGTGTGGAGGATAAAATTCACATGTTGGTGTAATCCACATGCTGGTACATCTACATGGGGCACAAATGTTGGGCTATTCAGCCTCTAATTGTGAAGCCAAAAGAATGGATGCTGCAGATTATTTGCCAAGATGGAAAAACGATAGGTCTTTGTGCAGAAAGTACAGATAATTGTTTGGCCTGGAAATTTGGAATCCTTTGTCCAGGATTCCAGGACACACAACGTAGGTGGGGTCAGTAGTCAGTAGTTTTGTCCTTATAAAAAAGACCCCAGACATCTCCCTCATCTGCTATAGGAGGGCACAGCTAAAAGAGAGTCGTCTATAAACCAGGAAGGAGGCCCTCAATAGATAGTACATCTGTAGAAACCTTGATCTTTGACCTCGCAGCCTCCAGGATTTTGACAAATAAATTATATTCTCATTGTGATTTCTGGTTTATGTATAATTATACACCTTTGTGGGGTACAGTACAGTTTTTCAAAGCATGCATACAGTTTGTAATAATCAAATAAAAGATATAGATATGTTTATTATAATTGACACTGAACACTGTGTTATATTATGTTTATTTGATATGATTCTAAGTTTTTCATTTTTTTTGGAAGTATATATTGAATTGTCAACAACTTTTCTTTACTGTGCTGTGGCACGCCATTCCATAACCTACTCCACTTGTTGACATGCATTCTTGGGTCTGTCCATTTTTTCTCCCAACCACCCCGACCCCGGTAGGTTCTGGTATCTACCATTGCTCTCTCTACCTCTATGTCACTGATCCTTCAGTTTCTGAGAGTGAGGACATTCAGTATGGTAAGTGAGGACATACAGTAGTTGTCTTTCATAGCCTGTTTTATTTCACTTAGCATTATATTTTCTAGGTTCATCCACTTTGGGTCAAATGACAGGATATCATTGTTCTTTATGGCCGAGTAGCATTCCATTGTGTCTGTGTGACACATTTTCTTAATTCATTCATCGATTGTTGGCCACCGAAACTGATTCCATGTCTTAGCTATTGTGAATAATGCTGCAATTAACACAGACATGCAAATATCTCTCCTGGTGGGAGTGGATTCTTGGTGCCCCCTTTCCATCAGCCACCCTCTTTCACACTCACAGTCAGGGAGATCCTAAGAAGGTGCACGGTGGATGGCAACAGAGGGGGCAGGAAGCAGCTCTGGTTTCAAGACCAAGGAGTGGGGAGGGCTAAGGCAAGCCTGCCACTCAGTAAGAGGAGAGTATCCAGTTTTCTTAGTCTCTTCTGTGGGGGAAGAGGAACTTGTACTTGCATGACAAGTTCTGTCCCTTAGAGCAGCCCTACCACTTCACTGGTCATCTATATTTCAGAGCGTGTAACGCTGCCTGGACTTGGGGGCCAAGGTTATATCTCTCTACTGCTCAGTCTAACTGGAGTAATCGCTGTAGCTGCCCGTGCAGGATAGGGGGAATTTTGGTGGCTTCTCAGAGATGTAAAATGTGAAACTATTGCTTCTCAGTGCAGGCATCCCTTCAGTGGTTGCTCTGTTCTCAAACAGTGCTGCTCTGCTCCTGCTTAGGTCCTGGGAGTTGGGGTTAACCAGGCCAAGATATTCCCTGAAATTATACAGCCCTGTGGATCTCAAGAACTCCCTCTCACTGGATCCAGGGCCATGCGGAGTGCTGGACTCCCAGGCAGCTAAGGGTGCTGCCCACGGTGGTATCAGAGGCTGCTAGGCATCACTTAGTCTCCCTCTCCCGGTGAAAGGGGATGTCTGTTGGTTCTGGCCTGCAGATCTCAATAAGATGAATTTTGGGTTCCTTTCTTAATATTATTTCTCTTGCGTTTCCATGTTTCTGAAATTTTTAGATCTTTCCTTGGTGATTTCAAGTGTTTTTCTTTAGAAATTCCAGTTGAATTGTATCTGAGTAGTTATTTTATATTTTGATTGCTGAGATGATCTATGCTGGGTGGTTTCCATCAGACATCTTGAGCTATGCTCATAAACACGCTGTTTATGAGTTTGTGCTATTTTATTATAGCAGAGAACCAAGGCAGGGGGGTATGTGCCAAATCACCTTAGGTACCAATGTTAATATGGACTCAGGCCCAATCTCAAGTCAGCAGTCAGCTCATCTGGAACTGTCAGGTGCTACTTTGCCTATACCTACTATACTGTGTAAGTTTATCTCCTTTAGAGCAACTATTTTACTGTGCTATAACAGTTTACTCCAACTAAGCCTTTTCCTCTACATGGGTATGAAGTCTTTGAAGTCAAGGGCTATATTCTTTTCATTTTCTTTTTATCCAAAAATGGCACAGCTTGGCACTTCTTCAAAAAGTATTTGACAAATGCCAAAACATCAGATATTGTCCCAGGTATTGGTAATGTGAGACGCACAAACTCCTAGCTCTCAAGACACTGACATTCTGGTGAAGAAGACTGATCAAAGACCTGGTATACTGGCATTTAACAGAGACGGTTTATACTTTCCCTTGGAGTTTCTGGGTCCCTTAAAGACACTGGCTGCATTTTTCTGATAAAATTTATTTTTGTCGAAATATTTTGGAGTATACACATAAACTCTCCAGTTCCCTAGCTCAACAATGCGATCACAGCATGAACTGCCTGAGTGGCCCATAGTTACTGCTATAAGGCATCACTTCAATTCAACCAAAACAATGCATGTGTACGTGCAAAATGCCGGATGATATTTTACATATATTATGTCATCAGATCACTCATTTTGGTTAAAAATGCCCTTCATTACCCATCTCTCCCCTCTATCTCTTTATTTTCAGTCCCTGTTAAAGTGCATTCTTCACAAGATGCTCCCAAGATGCCTTATGCAGTCACCTAGTATAACCGTACTGCGAGCCTTGCTTTCTTTTCTTTCTGCTATATTCACTAATGTATTGATTTACTTTCTGAGGTCATGGAGGGCAGGAGAAAGTGGCTAACTATATGCACTGTAGAGTCCAATCCCAACTTCCTTAACTGATTGTGTGACCTTATGCAAATTAACTTTACCAAGAGACTCCATTTCCTCATCTGCAAATGCAAACCATAACAGCTTATGTTTTTTGGTAAGCACTAAATAAAATAATGCTCATTACAAAGCATGGGTGCTGGGGCCAGCAGGTGGTGTAGTGGGTACAGTGCTGGAATCCCATGTGGTCAACTGCGGTTTGAGTCCTGGTCCTGGCAGCTTGAAAATCACACTGGTATGTGTGCGTGCATGCCCAAAACCCCAGAAGGAGAATAAAGGATAAGGGATTGCAGTGTGGCCATCCCCTCTTGGAGAGTGGTTTCTCACTTCCCTCTCACTGTCTCTCTCTGGCGAACGTATGTGTCCTATGGCAAAAAAACTTAAAAAAAAAAAAAAAAGCTTAGTGTGGTACCCATTTTATACACACACACACATACACACACATATATGCACATAATCACATTAAATACTTGTGAGCAGACCAGTAGGTGGCATGATGGTTAAGGTTCTAGGTTCCCACACACAGTTTGAGTCCTGGACCCAGTGTCTTGAAAATCACAACAAATAGATAAGTAAATAAATGTTTTTAAAAAATAAATAAAATCTTTATATTAAAAAAAAAAAGCAAACTAGTGAGCATGGTGCCTCTTATACAGTAGGTATTTCCAGAAATGTTTCATGAGTTAGTCCCCACTTAACTTCCTGCTAATAAGGGAAGAGATAGGTGCCAGAATCCAAGTCTTCTGATTTGAAATCTTGTACTCTTTCTCTGATAACATGACATCTTAGAAATATCATGCCATGTTCCCCCTAAATAAAAGCTTAGACCCCTAATCAGATAAAATTTTATGCTATTTTTAGATCCCCGAATCAGTATGGAAAAGGCGATGTAATCAGTCTAGAAAACGTGGTGTAAACATCAAAATGTTAAACATTTCCAGATGTTTTAATGGTTTATGGGTACAATTGGACTGAATATTAAAATTAGTAATATCAGGGCTGGCAGGTGGTGTGGTGGTTGAGGAGCTGAGCTCCCACATGACTGACCGTGGTTTGAGTCCCAGACTTGGTGTCTTGCTTTATCATTTTCTTTCTCTCTCGCCAGTCAAATTAAAATAATAATATTAATTAATAATTAAAGAATTAATTATATAATTCTTTAAAAAGAACTTTAAAAATAAAATAAAATAATAAAGTAAAAGTAGTAATATGCTGGACAATTTGAGACTGGTGTCTGTAAAGTGACCTGATTGCATGGAGCCCAAGAAATCTTCATGTCAAATCCATCTCTACAAAAGAGTATTAGCATGAGGTTCCACTGTCTTGGATTAAGGAGTCAGTTAAATTTTTTTTTTTTTTTAAGATTTTTGCCATAGGATGTGTGCGCTCACTGGAGAGACAGAGATGGTCAGAGAGAAAGTGAGAAATCATCTCCCTTCCCCAGCTGCAATCCCTTCTCCTCCATTTCCCTCCTGGGATTTTGGGCATGCATGAACATGTGCCCGGTATGAGTTTCTAGCCGCCGGATCTGGGACTTGAATTGCAGTCGACCATATGAGAGTCCAGCGCTTTAACCACTATACCACTGCTGGCCCTGGATTTAGTTAATTATTAAAAATTGCAAGGGGCGGGGGCCAGCAGGTGGTGTGGTGGTTAAGGGTGCTAGACTCCCACATGGCTGACTACAATTCGAGTCCTGGACCTGGTGGCTTGCTTTCTCACTTTCTCTCTCTCACTCACTCTGTCCCTCTCTGGTCAAATTAAAATAAATGAAGTTAAATAAAATAATTCTTTTTTAAAAAAATTGCAACGGGCAGAGCCAGTAGGTAGGTGGTGGTTGAGGTGCTGGACTCTCACATGGTGGGCCAGAGTTGGAGTCCTGTACCTGTTGGCTTGCTTTCTCACTTTCTTTCTCTCTGGTAAATTAAAAAATAATAATAATAAATAAAATCAAAATATATACTTCTTAAAAAAAATTGCAAGGAGGCCCAGCAGTGATGGTATAATTTGGAAGCACTGCTGCAGTGTGACTGAAGCCATATAGGAAGCCCAGTTTTGATTTTCTGTCTAATCTAAATAGGCTGTGCATGGTAGCACACATTATGTTGTAACTAAACAGGAGGCTGAGGGAGCAGGAGCCAAACATGGCAAGACCATGTCAAAAACAAAACCAAAAACAAACAACCCTTGGTCCAGCCAAAGGCATGGTGGTTGGGGTGTCTGGATCTCCTGGCCGACAGTGCAATTTGATCCCAGATTGGAGGCTCAAGACACACACCTGAGGCATGTGTGTGCATGCCCAAACTCATGAAAGGAGCATGGAGGAGAAGGGATTGTGATGTGGTCATCTTCCACGAGGGGGCGGGGGTGGGGCAGGAGGCAGGGATTCTCTCTCTCTCTCTCTGCTGTCTCTGGCTAGCATGCACCCTCTGGCAAATTCAAAACAAAACAAAACAAAACAAAACAAACCACCCTCTACCTCTTCCCTACTCCCTGTACACACTCTTACATAAATAATGAAAGGAAAAGCATTAACATTTCTATTAGAGCTTAGAATCTTCTCCCTTGTTTGAGAATGGTTCTGGCCATGTGAGTGAAATGTAAGACTTAGGTCAAGTTTGTATTTCTTTTTTTGTCTTTTAACTTAGTATTCCTCCCTGGCCTGATTCTCTTCCTAAAACAAAAGTGTTCCACTGCTGAAATACTTATTGCTGTTAGCCTAACATAGCATTTTGACAACAGAATCTTGAAAAATTTGGTTCAACGAAAGGAATTCAAAATGGTTCGTTTCAAGTATTAATGGGCAGTTGAGATGAGTAGAATGGCTTCTTTAAAATAATTTATATCAGGGCTACTGGTTACATTACTAAATTCCCACATGGCCAACCATGGTATGCTGGATTCTCATACAGTCAACTATGGTTCAAAGCCTGGACCTGGTGAGTTGAAAAATAATCATGTCAGGTGCATATGTGTGCATGCCCAAGATCTCAGGAGGAGAATGGAGAAGGTATTGCGGCATGGCCATCCCCCTGGGGGAATATTTCTCACTTTCCCTCTCACCGTTTCTGTCTCTCTCTCCAGTGAGCACATGTGCCCTAAGGCAAAAACCTCTTAAAAACTTGTTTATATCACAATCGATGGGCAGACGTAGTGAGGCAGAAAGAAACAGGCCCCATTGTTTATCCCTTGCCACCTACCATTGTCCACTTTTTAGGAATAGATGCATGTAACCTAGAAATAATAGGGCTTGAAATAAAACAGAGTGAATAAATACTTACCCATATACAGTGTATAAAGGCAACAATTATAACTTACTCAGAGGGGGGAGAGTAGGGGAAGAAAATTCCAAAATGGATTACAGCCGGGAGAGCCCAGAGACAAGGAGATAAGGTAAAACAGACATGCTCCCTTCTCTTGAGGCAGAACACATGCAGGGCTTGCTGTTATCAACACTGCTGGAAACAGGTCCAGAAAGGATACAGTCCCCTACACAGACTTGGGGCGAGAGTCGCTTGAAACTGGAAAGTTCAAGGACCATAAACTTAAAACCAAGATAGACTGACCAAACTTAAGAACAGAACCTGCCATCACCTGACTGACTAGCATTATGACAAAAGTCAGGACCCAGTTCTCAAGGGGAATATAAACTCTAGGGAAAAGTCCTAATTGGCAATCATTTTCAGGGACCCTTCTCCCTGTTCGGGAGTTCTGTTCTTTCTTCCTTCTCTTTGTTAACAAACTCTTTACTACTCTTTTGTTTGGCTGTGTCTGTAATTCTTTGCGAGCATGAGGCAAAAACCTGGTCATCTTGCAGTCCTAAATATAGCACCAGGGTTGGGCCTGATCACACCAGTATCTCATGTCAATAGTATGTGCTTTCTTGGTGGTATTATAGTTTGCCTATTAAGCAATAGCTATTTAGATAAACCAGGAACAGTGAGTTAAATAGTGTAGCCTGCTAAAGTTATTGTTATATTTATATTGCTTTTAATCGTTTATAAATTTATACTATATAACTAAGATAAATATGATGAAATTGATTTATAATAAATTCATAGATTTATAATAATAAAGTACATACTTTCTTGATGACAGAATTCTATCAGTTAATGCTCATTAATTTAAAATCATCCAAAATATTAACAATGATTTTTAAAATATATATCCATCTACTTACCGATTTTCCTTTTTTATTTGTGTTTTTGGGTCCATAAGTCCTATCATGGAGTAATGCATCTTAAAAAGAGTAAAAAAATGATTATATAAATAAGTTGTCACTTGTAGCATTTGAAAATCCAGAAATTGACCTAAAAGTGAGATAATGTTCGGCAATAAGGAAATAAGCTCTGCTTTCCTCCTATGCATTTACTTTTATGTTTAGGTACGCATTGATTAGATTTGACATTGCTTACAAAGACTCTTCAAAGAAAAACTGGATCACTGATTTGTTTCATACACATCTTTTATACTATTTTCAAATTACTCAGAATTTGCATGTCTTGGTTGCCTCATTTGTAAAGGTAGGGTAATAGTGTCAAGCTTATTGGAAAATCAAATAACTATGAAAAGTAAATAAGTTCATGTATACTGAGCAGTTACAAAGTTCTGAAGACTAAAGCATTACAATGTAGGTGCAAAGAAGTATTGAAATATTTATTCTTGGTGTTTAGTTTTAACTCTTTCATTTTAAATGTTTAAAACTACTTTATTTATTTATTATTATTATTTGTTGGTTTGATGAGAGAGAAAGTGAGAAAGCAAGCTGCCAGGTCCAAGACTTGAACCACGACAGTTGACCATGTGGGGATCCAGCAACTCAACCACCATACCACTTGCAGGCTCCATTCCTTCATTTTTAAAATGAGAGAATGGGAGCTTTTATAAGAGCAATGATGGTCTATGTTCACAGAGCTAGTTAGTGGCAAAGCAGGGATGGAATCTACTTTATACCCTCATTGATATTGAGGGTCTTAGTCTGTTTTTGTGCAGCTAACAGAATACCTGAGACTGGGTAGATTTATAGAATAGAAATTAATTTCCGGCAGTTATAGAGGCTGAGAAGGGACCAGGAATGAAGTGAGGGACTTCTTGTGTTTTTCCATGGTAGAAGTTGGAAGGGCATGAGAGGGAAAGAAAAAAAGAGAGAGAGGGGAAAAAGAGGGCCAAACTCTCTCTCTCTCTCTCTCTTTTTTTTTTTGGAGAGGTTTTCGCTATAGGGTGCTTGTATGCTCGTCAGACAGACAGTCAGAGACAGAGAGAAAGAAAGTGAGAAATCACCCCCCAGGGGGGATGGCCACACCACAATCCCTTCTCCTCCATTCTCCTCTTGGGATCTTGGGCACTCTTGGGCATGCACGCACACATGCCCGGCGTGAGTTTAAGTCACCGGGTCTGGGACTCGAACCGCGGTCGACTACGTGGGAGTCCAGTAACATAGCCATTATGCTAACTGCTGGTCCCCAAACTCTCTCTTTAATAACGAACCCACTACCATGATAATGGCATTAATTCATTCACTCTGCCCTCCTGGCCTAATCACCTCTCGTTAGGCCTACTTTCCCAACTACTGTTGCACTGGGAATTACGTTTCAATACATGATTTTGGAGGGAAACATTCAAACCATAGCATTCTACCACTGACCCACAAAATTTATGTCTTTCTCACATACAAAATGCATTCATAACATCCCAGTAGCCCCAATATTTTAACATTCCAGCACCAATTTAAAAGTCCATAGTCAAGAGTCTCATCTAAATCAGATATGGGTGAGACTCAAGGCATGATTACTGCAGAGACTCTGAGCCTGTGCAATTAAAAAAGTTATCTACTTCCAAAATACAATGGCAGGACTGGCAAAGAACAGATATTCCCCATTCCAAAAGGGAGAAATGAGAAAAAAGAAAGGAGTAGTTGGTCCTGTGTAAGTCTAACACCGAACAGGGCGAGCAGCATCAAATCTTAAAGCTCCAGATAATCTGCCTTGACTCAGTGTTCTATCTTCTGAGCACACCGGGGTGGGAGTTTGGTTCTCAAGGACTCAAATCACCTGCCTTCCCCACATGAGCAGCTTTGATTGGTTGGAGTCTCATAACTACAATTCTCCCAGGCTGGCATTGCACATTGGCAGTTCTACAGACCTGGAGTCTCTGTAACACCCCCGATCCTGCAGTTCTGCTGGGCATTGCCCTAGGTGGGATTCTGCAATGGCTTCATTCCTGCAATAAAAGTCTTTGCCTGAGTCACCAAACTATCAATGATATGCTTTGAAATCTAGGTGGAGGTAGCCATACTGCTGCAGCTCACAAACTGTGCTCCAGAAGAATTAGCATCACATGGTTACTGCCAAGGCTTACTACTTGCACTCTTTTCCTTTTTTTTTTTTTTTTTTTCTTTTTTTTGAGAGGTTTTTGCTATAGGGCACATGCGTTCGCCAGACAGACAGAGACAGAGAGACAGAAACTGAGAAATCTCCCCCAGGGGGGATGGCCACGCAGCAATCCCTTCTCCGTTCTCCTCTCGGGATCTAGGGCATGCACGCACACGTGCCCGGCGTGAAGTTTAAGCCACCAGGTCCGGGACGCGAACTGCGGTCGGTCGACTACATGAGAGTCCAGCGACATAGCTATTACACTAACTGCTGGTCCCATTACTTGCGCTCTTTAGAGCAGTGGCAGGCGCTGGACCTGGCTGGCAGGCACTGGACCTTGGTTCGCAGGAGCTATAACTGAGATGACGGAGGAGCACTTTGCTGGAATGTGGAGAGCAGATACTTGAGGTGATGCAGAGTATCAGATGCTCCAGTCCTGCAGGCACCTCTCCGGAAACCTTGCCCGCCAGGTCCTGGCTTGGCTCAAAGATCTACGAATTGCCTTTGTGGTCATTCTCCCCTGATCTTAATAGCACCTGACTTCCTTCTATGCACACTGATTTCTTCAGTAACTGAGCAGTTGGCCAAACCCTTGGTTTGCCCTCCTAAACATCTTTTATATGGCTGCAAACTTTCCAAATTTCTCCATCCTGCTTCTCTTTTCATTAGAAATTCCATCTTTAAGTCATTTTTCTTCTCTCGTATGTTATCAAATGCAGTTAAAAGAAGTCACATAGTTCCTTCAATAATTTGTTTATAATTTTTTCTGCCACATAGTCTAGTTTATCCCTTTTAATTCTGCTTTCCCTAAGGCCCTCTGGCATAGATTCAATTCAGCCAATTTCCTTTCCACTTTATTACAAAGATGACATTTCATCCAGTTTCTAATTCCCTGTTCCTTATTTTACCTAAGACTTCATCAGAATTATCTTTTCCATCCATATTCCATTTCCATCCATCATTCTGATAATAACCACTTGAGTAACCTCTAAGAAGTAAAAAAAAACCCTCTCCTCTTCTGAGTACTCACAAGAACCACCCTTAATGCTCTGTTTATAGCAACATGGGCTTTTCCTACGTTATTATCAATTTCAAAGCTACTTCCACATTTTCAGGTGTTTGTTATAGCAACAGCTCCACTTCTCGGTATCAGTTTTCTGTATTAGTCCATTTTATGCTGCTGTAAGAAAAACCTAAGACTGGGTATTTTATAAGGAACAGAAATTAATTTAGTATGGTCTGGAGGCTGGGAAGTCCAAGAGCAAGGGGTCAACATGTGGTGAGGGCCTTCTTACTGTGTCATCCTGTGGCAAAGCTGGAAGGACAGACAAGGGCAAAGTGAGAATGACAGACAAATGGAGGGCACCCCCACCCCGTTTATTTTTTAAGAGAGATTTTTGCTATAGGGCACGTGCATTTGCTGGAGAGGCAGTGAGAGACAGAGCAACAGAAAGTGAGAAATTACCCTGCCAGGGGAATGGTCATGCTGCAACCCGTTCTCCTCCATCGTCCCCTTGGGATTGTGAGCATGTATGCGCATGTGCCCAACATGAGTTTCAAGCTGCTGAGTCCGGGACTTGAATACTGGTTGATCACGTGGGTGACTCACCATCTAGCACCTTAACCTCTATGCTGCTTGCTGGCCCCCAAATACTGCTTTTTATAACAAACCCATTCCCATCGTGGCATTAATTTATTCACTTTGTCTTCATGGCCTAGTCAGCTCTGATTAGGCCCCACCTCCCAACATTGTTGCATTAGGAATTAAATTTCTAGCATATGTTTTTTGGGAAACAAATTCAAACCACAGCAATATTATAAAACAGGTACCCAAGCATCCTAATTTCCCTAAGTGTCTTATTAATCCTGAATGTTTTTTCCAAATAGCCATTTTTTTTCTTCTAGAATAAGCATGATTTAGATGAATCTTACATTTTTCCTGGCATTAAAAATATTAGTTACTAAAACCCACATTTTCCTCCTTGTAATTGCCAGAGGGCACATGTGCTTAACAGAGAGAGAAACTTTCAATGGGGCATGGTCATGCCACAATATTTTTCCCTCTATTTCTTCATCTCATCAGGATTTTGGACAAATATGCATGGGTCCAATGTGTTTTTTTTTTTTTTTCTTTTTTGGAGAGTTTTTTTTTTTTTTCACTATAGGGCACGTGCACTTGCCAGACAGAGAGAGACATAGAGACAGAAAGCGAGAAATCACCCCCCGGGGGGGATGGTCACACCGCAATCCCTTCTCCTCCATTCTCCTCTTGGGATCTTGGGCATGCACGCACATGCGCCCGGTATGAGTTTAAGCCACCGGGTCCGGGACGCGAACCGCAGTCGACTACGTGGAAGTCCAGCAACATAGCCATTACGCTAACTTCTGGTTCCTGGTCCGATGTGTTTTTGAAGTCATTAGGGCCAGGTTCAAATCATGGTTGGCCATGTGCATCTGCCTCACAGTATACTGTGCTTAACCATTGTGGAACTGAGCCAGCCCTAAAGCTGACGTCTTATGTTGAAAAATACTTCCTGCACTCCAGTCTATGTTCTTAGAACTGTTAATTTTATAACAGAGGCATAAATACATGCATGGCTGAAAAATTGAATTTTAATCATGCAAACATCCTTCATTTAATCAGATTCTATTATTCAAGCTAAGGTAAATTTCTCATTGGGGGTTTTGTTCTAAAACCATATTTCTTTCTTTTTTTTTTTTTTTTGGAGAGATTTTCACTGTAGGGCGCGTGCGCTTGCCAGACAGACAGAGAGAGACATAGAGACAGAAAGCGAGAAATCACCCCCCAGGAGGGAATGGTCACGCCGCAATCCCTTCTCCTCCATTCTCCTCTCAGGATCTCGGGCACGCACGCACACGCGCCCGGCGTGAGTTTTAAGCCACCGGGTCCGGGACACGAACCGCGGTCGACTACGTGGGAGTCCAGCGACATAGCCATTACGCTAACTGCTGGTTCCCTAAAACCATATTTCTCAATTCCAGTTTCATCTGATTCTCTTTCTCAAAAGTCCATAATCGCAAAGGGCACTATTCACCCAAAGGATGCTTGCATGTTACAAAGAAACGAGCTGCTTGCTCATTTTTCTTCCACAGCAAGTGCTCTGTCTTTGTTCATCTTTACTTTAATCCACTGCAGTCACTCCTGAATGAATGTGCAGTCAATACACACCTATGACTGCCACAGTTGTTACGATATTAAAACACACATACTAATTGGCAGAAAATTTCTGCCCCAAGATGTCCAGGTGTCACTTAACATGCACCACCCTAGCTACTGTAATTTACTTAGGATTATCCCATTTCCCTCAACCCCAATATGATGCAGCAGGGGACTCTCCATAACTCTGATCCACTATTATCACGTGATCTGGTCTTTCCACATTCATGTTGTATTTGGTTGTTAAATATTTTTATGATCACCTTTGGGTTTACCAGTATGTTGAATGTGTCTTCAATACATCACTGAACAACTGCTGGAATTAGAAAAATCTCTTCATTAGCTAGGATAATGGTAGACAAAAATTTTGGAAACAGAGATAGAGAAATGCAACAAATGGTTTACTAATATATAGTATAATACATGTAAAATAAAAATTATCTAGGTGTCCATATTTTTTAGGCTACTTGTATTTTGCCTTGCTTGATTTTCCATTTATACTGTAATTTTACAGTTTTTTTTCATGCCAATGATTTAAAAAAATGTGTAACTTAACTATAAAAGGAAAGGATAATTATTTTATATGAGTTCATGAGCTCATGTTTTTGATAATTATTTTATATAAGTTCATGTTCCCAATTTTACTGAATAAATATTTTTAAATTGCAATAATTTATATACAAATAACTTACCTACAACACGAGGGAAATTTATACTTTCATGTTTACCCTGAAATAAAAACAGAAAGTAAAGAGGAAAAAATATATATCAGCAAAATTTTCAAACTTAGCATTAATTGATGGCTATAAATAATAAGATCAAATGTTACCACAAATGTTACCATTTGACTATCTTAAACAAGGAAAAGATTTCATTTGTGATCTTTTTTTTTTTTTTTTTTTGGAGAGGTTTTTGCTATAGGGCGCGTGTGCTCGCCAGACAGACAGAGAGAGACAGAGAGACAGAAAGTGAGAAATCACCCCCCAGAGGGGATAGCCAAGCTGCAATCCCTTCTCCTCCATTCTCCTCTCGGGATCCTGGACACGCACGCACACGTGCCCGGCGTGAGTTTAAGCCACCAGGTCCGGGATTCAAACCACTGTTGACTACGTGGGAGTCCAGCGATATAGCCATTATGCTAACTGCTGGTCCCTCATTTGTGATTTAACCAGTGCAACTAGAAGATGACGGGTGAGATGCATGCATGGCTGAAAAATAGTATTAGTGAGTTGTTAATGTAGGACATGCCAAGCGTTAAAAGAAAATACATGATATTACTTAGCATGTCATTAACTTCATATACTCTAAGCCATAGGAATCAAAAACAATCATTTAAAAGATAAACAGGTCCGGTTTTATAGCTTAGTGGTTAAAGGACCTGGATCCTACATGCTGGGCATGGCTTGAGTTCCAGCTCCAACAGCTTGGAATACACACTGGGTGTGTGACCTGGAGAGGTTTTTGCTATAGGGCGCGTGTGCTCGCCAGACAGACAGAGAGAGACAGAGAGACAGAAAGTGAGAAATCACCCCCCAGAGGGGATAGCCAAGCTGCAATCCCTTCTCCTCCATTCTCCTCTCGGGATCCTGGACACGCACGCACACGTGCCCGGCGTGAGTTTAAGCCACCAGGTCCGGGATTCAAACCACTGTTGACTACGTGGGAGTCCAGCGATATAGCCATTATGCTAACTGCTGGTCCCTCATTTGTGATTTAACCAGTGCAACTAGAAGATGACGGGTGAGATGCATGCATGGCTGAAAAATAGTATTAGTGAGTTGTTAATGTAGGACATGCCAAGCGTTAAAAGAAAATACATGATATTACTTAGCATGTCATTAACTTCATATACTCTAAGCCATAGGAATCAAAAACAATCATTTAAAAGATAAACAGGTCCGGTTTTATAGCTTAGTGGTTAAAGGACCTGGATCCTACATGCTGGGCATGGCTTGAGTTCCAGCTCCAACAGCTTGGAATACACACTGGGTGTGTGACCACCAGTGCCCCAAATCCTGACAGGATGGAGAACGGGAAGAAAGAGGACTACAACATGAACACGCCCCATTGTGGGTTGCTTTCTCTCTCTCTCCTTTTCTGGTGAGTGCATGTACCCTCTGACAACAAAAAATAAATATTTTTTTAAAAAGTGAAATAAAAAAAAGACTACCATAAAATAAAATAGGCATGGGGCCAGCAGGTGGTGTGGTGGTTGAGGTACTGGACTCCCACATGACCAACTTCAGCTCGAGTCCCAGACCTAGCAGCTTGCTTTCTCATTCTCCTTCTCTCCATTTCTTCCTCTCTCTGGTCAAATGGAAGAATAATAATAAATAAAAATTAAAATAAATTATTTAAAAAGAAAATAGGCATGACACTATAAAAAAATGGTGAAGTAGGATGTTCAAAAAATTGGTCCCTTCACTGAAATAAATGCATATTATTGACAACTGACAAATCATCACAGAATTCCAGAATAAAAAATCTTGCAGCAAACAAGGGACTGCTCAATGAAGGAAAAAGGGCAGCTGAATTTTGGTATTTACAGACGTCTCGGTAATATCAGTGACTGACTACCGAAATAATGGAACAGACCACAAACTGATCAAAAAGATTATAGTCATTGTAAAAAATGTTTGGACAAGTCACTAAACAAATATTTGCAGCTCTCAACAATTAATAACAGCAATCCTTGGGACCAGCAGTTAGTGTAATGGCTATGTCGCTGGACTCCTACGTAGTTGACCGTGGTTCGCGTGCCGGACCCGGTGGCTTAAACTCACGCCAGGCGCGTGTGCATGCGTGCCCAAGATCCCGAGAGGAGAATGGAGGAGAAGGGATTGCGGTGTGGCCATCCCCCCTGGAGGATGACTTCTCACTTTCTGTCTCCCTGTCTGGCAAGTGCACATCCCTATAGCAAAAACCTCTAAAAAAATTTTTAAAAAAAACCAGCAATCCTTGAAGAAGAAGAAAAATACATTTCCAGAGTTATAATTACGATTTTTATAATATCCAATATTCAATATTTTTATAATTTTTTAAATACCCAAATTTCAATAAAAAATTTACAAGACATACATTAAAGAAAGAGAAGATTTGGCCCATTCACAAGAAAATAAATACATTGACAGAAAAGCCATACAGAATTCCAGACTTTTGGAGTCGACAGATAGCATGGTGGTTAAGTCACTGAATTCCATATGGTCAATGAACAGTTCTAGTCCCAGACCAAGTGGGTTTGGGAAAAAATCCTCAAGAATTTGCACATTTGAAAAGCTCAACAAATTCTAATAAGGATAAACTGAAAGACAGCCACATCAAAACAGGTTATCATCACACTGTCAAAAGACAAACAACCTGAAAGCAGCATGAGAGAGATAGCTCATCATGTACAAATGATCCTCAATAAAATTAACCATCAATTTTCCATCAGAAACTATGTCATAAGGCAGTAAAATGACATATTCAAATTACTGAAAGTAAAGAGTCTGTCGGGACCAGCAGTTGGCGTAATGGCTATGTAGCTGGACTCCCATGTAGTTGACCGTGGTTCAAGTACCGGACCTGGTGGCTTAAACTCATGCCAAGTACATGTGCGTGCATGTCCAAGATCCTGAGAGGAGAATGGAGAAGGGATTGAGATGTGGCCATCCCCCCTGGGGAGAGATTTCTTGCTTTCTGTCTCTCTGCCTCTCTCTGTCTTTCCTGCGAGCGCATGTGCCCTATAGCAAAAACCTCTCTGGAAAAAAAAAAAGCTAATCCCTTTTCACAAAAGTGAAAACTCACGAGACAGCACCAATTCATTCACAAGTGCACTGCCTCCATGATCCAAATACCACCCATTAGGCCTCACCTGTTAAATGTCTCACCACCTCCCAGTGACACACGCTGGGGACCAAACTTCTAGAAAATTGTGAACCTTTGGGGGACAAACCATATTTAAACCATAGCATTCTGACCCACCACTACTAGAGGTTCATGTCTTTCTCACATACAATACAATCATTCCATTCCAGTAGTCCCCAAAGTCTTAACTCATTGTAGCACCAACCCAAAAGTCCAAGTCCAAAAATCTTGTCTGATACTCAATGCAAATGCAATACAGTTGTGAGACTATAAAATCAAGAACACACATTAGCTACTTTCCAGATTCAATGGTGGAAAATATATAGGGTAGAAATTTTTATTCCACAAGAAAAGAGTAACAGGTCCCAAACAAATCTAAAGCCCAGGAGGGCAGACATTAGGTTTTTTTTCTAAGAGAGATTTTGGCTATTGGGCGTGTGTGCTCACCAGAGAGACAGAGACAGACAGAAAGCAAAAAAAATCACCCCCTGGAGGGTTGGGCATGCTGTAATCCCTTCTCTTTCATTCTCCGCTTGCTATTTGGGGCATGCATGCACATGCGCTCAGCATGAGTCTTAAGCTGCCAGGTCTGGGACTCAAACCATGGTTGACTACATGGGAGTCTAGCAACATAACCATTATGCCATCTGCTGGTCCTCAGGCATTAGATCTTTTTTTTTTTTTTGGAGAGGTTTTTTTTTGCTATAGGGCACGTGCGCTCACCAGACAGACAGAGACAGACATAGAGACAGAAAGCGAGAAATCATCCCCCAGGGGGGGGATGGTCACGCCGCAATCCCTTCTCCTCCATTCTCCTCTCGGGATCTTGGGCATGCACGCACACGCGCCCGGTGTGAGTTTTAAGCCACCGGGTCCGGGACGCGATCCAAGGTCGACTACATGGGAGTCCAGCGACATAGCCATTACGCTAACTGCTGGTTCCCCCCAAGGCATTAGATCTTAAAGCTTGAGAACAATTGCTTTTGGCTCCATATCCCACATCCTCCAGTGGGAGTTGAACCCCAGAGGCCCTGAGAAGCCCTGCCACCATGACTTTGTCAGTTGCAGCCTATGTGGTTGTTCACGCTTGATGCTGGTGCCTGTAGCTTTCCCAGGTGGCTGTTGCTTGCTGCTGGTGGCTCCACAATAACGAGGTCTCCAAAATGGACCCATCTCTGCAGTTCTACAAGGCACTGCCTTGGTAGACACTTTCTGCTCTGACCCTACATTTCTGCTTGACACTGCCATAATGGGGGCTCTTGGCAGATCCATCCATGTGACAGGTCTCTGCCTAATTTCTTACACTTTTCAGTGCACTTTCTGAAATCTAGATGGAGGCTGATTTCATAGCTGTTGCATTCTGGACACCTACAGAATTAGTACCACATGTAGCTCCACAGGGACTTTGATGCTGCTGCTGAGGCCTACTGCCCGTGTACTCCAGAATAGCAGTTCAATCTGTACTTGGGGATGCTTGAGACACTGCTGGAGCAATAGGAGCCTCCAAAGCTGCACTGCGAAGCATGAAGCTCAAGGCTGCACCCAGAAGTGAGCCTGTCCCAGGCCGTTTCCCAGAAACCATTCTGCTTTCCTAGTACTTTGCACCTAGTACTTTGTGGTGGGAGGAGCAATCTTGAAGATAACTGATGCCCTCAGAGTCTTTCTCCCATTGTCCTGCTTATTAACATCTGGTTCTTATCTATCAGTGCAAATCTTTCCATAGCTGGTAGCTTGGCCAGTCTCTTACACTCTTAGTAATATCTGCCGAATATGTTTTCCACTTTTAACATGGTCAAACTGCAAGTTTTCAAATTTCTTCTACCCTAATTTCCTTTTCTCTCTAATTTCACTAAATGAAGTTAACCACAATAATGCAGCAGGCTGAGCTCTTTGTTGTTTAGAATTTCTTTTGCTAGAGAACATAAATGACCATTCTTGAGTTAGGCCTTCCACATATCTTAGGGAAAGGACACAATGCAGCTTAATTCTTTTCTACTTTGTCTCACCTGCCCCTAGCACTGAACTTTGGGCACCATTTGTGGGCTATTGATAAATAATTTTTCAGGCTACAGTATTACTTGAAGCCCAATTAGATAATTCCAGATAGTCTACTGTGGCCCTTGAAATTTCTTGCTCATAGTTCTGAACTTTCATGTCATTTGCCGTCTGACAAAGCTATGCAAAAGAAACTAAAATGGGGCTGAGAGCCAAGGTATGTGACAGGCCTTTCATAATGCTTTCCATCCACATGTATCTGGTATTGTTGACAATTGGAACATTCTACTTAAAATCATGACTGAAAAAGATTTCTAACCCTACCGTTCTCATCTCCTCTAGGTCCACACTCTTAAGATTGAGTCAATTTGGTCATTGATTACAGCTCTTCCCAGAAAGAGATCATTTCATTTTAGCTATTCCCTAGGTAATGATCAGTGGAGGATTATAAAGATCTATTTTGAAAACTGAAATTTCACTGACTAGATCCAGGTGTGGGTCTAGTTTCTTACTCACTAGAATGCAGGCCTCTTCAGTGTCCCACAAGGGCCAATTTGTGGGACATAATGCATCTCTCTAAGTTTTATAAAGGTGCCTTTATCCCTGCTCAGACATGTTTCTTCTGGATGAAAGGTCTCAGTGACATTAGAAGATGACCAAGGAAAAGGTAAAGTTATGGCTACTGCAAGAGGATATACCAAACTGATGATGGTTGAGGGAGAACAACCCTAACACCTCGGGAGAGAGCACTTCAGACTCTAGGACAAACAAGACAGGGAAGAATGATCTTGTTTGTTTTACCATTTTCCAGTGACCTCTTGTGTCTTCCTCATGAAGAAAAATACCTTGATGTGACTCTCGCAAACACTTGCAAGTGCCTTTGTTTACCTAATCATTGGGTCTACCATCCCCCATTAGATGAGTCTGACCAGGTTTGATCACCATTCCCTTAACCTTACAGAGATGTCTATTGAAAACAGAAGAGAATTGACCCAGTTCCTGCAACTGTCATGAAAAATACCTGTCAACACTTCCAGGTGCCCTCCTCACCCCCACTGCCATAGTTGTCACTTACTCATTCTATGGAGCGTGTTGAATGCCACCTAGATGGAAATGTGGACAAACAAAACACATTGGACTAACCTCATTCAGACAGTTTCTCCAAAAACAAGGACCAGAATCAATTTTTTAAGTTAAACTGGGAACCCCAAGGTTTACCATTTGTTTGGGAGGCTATTTTGGAAGCACTGTCAACCTCTGGTCCCCTCTCCTCCAGTTAATATGAATCATGTTTGAGGGGGTACAGCAATGTTAAACAGTGCTTTCTGAGGGCACCATCTGTCTCATGTCTCCCATCAGCATCTATGGCAGACTAACGTGTTGGCTTGCAAGATGATATAATGTCTGATCTCAACCTGCCATGCCTTTCAAGGTGACTTTTTTTCTACTCTGTGGAAACCTTTAGAATTTTCTTTCTATTCTCAGTGTTCTAAAATTTCACTGATTAGATCCAGGTGTGGGTCTCTTTTTATTTATGCTCACTAGAATGCAGGCTCTCCAAGGCAAGAAGTTTTGTTTGTCTCGCTGATATACACTTAATACTATCACTGGCACGTATAATAAATACTGCTCAGTGAATATATAGAGAATTAATTAATGAATTTATCCTGCTTAGTCTTCAATGATATATTTAGATTTGAGATATCCACCTTTAGCTCAAAAGAAGTGTCTATTTTTTTCTACCCTCCATTACCTGCATGCTTATCTATAGTTCTTTTTAAACAAAGGGTTGACTTTCTGACTCTATCTTTGTCTTCCAAAGATTTTTTTTAAAGATTTATTTATTTTTAATTTAACTATTATTTTATTATTATTCAATTTTGACCAGAGAGTGACAGACAAAGAGAAAGGAAGAGTGAGAAAGCAAGCCACCAGGTCCAGGACTCAAACCATGGTTGGCGATGTGGGAGTCCAGTGCCCCAAACATTATGCTATTTGCTGTCTCTGTTCTTCAAACTTTTATATTTTCTACCTTTTTGTCTATTTGTTTTACATTATTTTTCTTCAATTCTTTCACTTTGCAGCTTGGTCTTCAGCCACATTTCCTTCTCCCTCTTTCTTCCTCTTTCTTTCTTTGTTTTCTTTCAGAGAGAGAGAGAGAGAGAGTGGGAGGGAAAGTGAGAAATCACCTCCCAGGGGGAATGGCCATGTTGCAATCCCTTCTCCTCCATTCTCCTTCTGGGATTTTTGGACACACACACACACACACACATGCACACACACACACGTATTATTTTCAAGTCACTGGATCTGGAACTTGACTGTGGTCAGCCATGTGGGAGTCCAGTGCTTTAACCACCACACCACCTGCTGGCCCCCACACCATCTCTTACAATCAACTTACCCATTTAATTTTTTCAGTAATCATAACTTTTAACTTTTCAGTCACTCTTATTCCCTTTGCTAATTTCTCAGTGTTGCTTGGATAACAGTTACTGCTTACTTCTGGAGAGGTCTTTTCTTGTTCGTAATTTTGCATTGAAAATGTATATAACATCATAAGCATAAAAAATTCAACATTTAAGAAATTTTTGTATTAATAACCTATGCACAAGTTCATAAAATCATGATCTTTACATATGAATATTCTGTTAGAATGATAATGAGAAGTATTATTCCTTGATATCATACATCCTTCTTTGTTAAAGATTATATTCATAGCTTTAGTTCTGTAGCTCTTTACTATTTTTTCTTTAATAAAAATTTATTGTGGGGCTGTCTCATAACCTTTAACAAGGGAGCCATATGCTACATGGTCAATCATAGTTCAAATCCTAGTCTCAGCAGCTTGAAAAACACACTGGGCATGTGCTCTTACCCAAAATCCCAACAGGATGGAGAAATGAAGACAAAAACAGTAAGTTGGCATGGCTGTAGTGATATCAGAAAAATTGAACTTCAAGACAGAAGGTATTATAATAGATAAAAAGAATATGTTATCATAATAAAAAGGCAAATTCATCACAATATAGGGAACCAGCAGTTAGCATAATGGCTATGTCGCTGGATTCCCACGTAGTCGACCGCAGTTCGCGTCCCGGACCCGGTGGCTTAAAACTCACACCGAGTGTGTGTGCGTGCCCAAGATCCCGAGAGGAGAATGGAGGAGATGGGATTGCAGCGTGACCATCCCCCCTGGGGGGGGGTGATTTCTCGCTTTCTGTCTCTCTGTCTCTCTCTGTCTGTCTGTCAAGCACACACGCCTATAGCAAAAACCTCTCCAAAAAATAAAATTCATCACAATATATATAAACTATCAATGTATATGTGCCATAGTGAAGTGTTCACCTTTTACAAGGGTTCAGTAGCTCTTCATCCTAGTTACTCAAGGGAAGGACTACTTTTCCAAAAGGATGTATTGGTAGCTGTGTCAGAGAGGAATAAGTTCCAAAATCCAAGGGGTGTCTTCAGGCAGAGGTTCCAATCAATACAACATTTCACAGCTCAAAGAAGTCATTCGGATGGTAGAGCCCCAAAGAGTGCATCATAACTCTCCAAAAAGCTTCTAACACAGCCTATCAGTTTGGACCTCACTGAAGGGGTACTGATTTACAGGTTAGCCAGTATTTAAAGTCCAATTAGAATGTCACTCATAGCCAGAGGTTATTAAAAGGTGCTGGGCTTTCTTAATGGTGATGGTGATGGTGGTGGTGGTGGCGGTGGTGTGTGTGTGTGTGTGTGTGTGTGTGTGTGTGTGTGTGCGTGTGTGTTGGAGGCAGAGGTGAGAAGGATGACTACAGTTTTTCTTTGACTTCCAGAGGATTGACTAATGTAAGTCTTCCCAGATGGTCCAGGTAAACTTCACCTGGCAAGTAGGCCCTTAAATTTCATCCCAGTTTATCAGCTACTTCTGCTAGTGGAGGTGTGATAAGACCATATTTATGGCTGTTGAGACAGGCTTCTGACTTGCTAACCAAGAGGATATCATCTATAAAGTGAAGGTTTGGAACATCAGAGGATATAAACACTCATGCTAAATACTGTTCCACTCACAGGTGGCAAATGGTAGATGAAGATGTACTCCTCAGGGAGTACCTCATATATATGTATGGGAATCAATCTTGATTTTCAGGTGTCAGTGGTATAACAAACATAGTGTTGGCAATGTCCAATGTAAAGTGAGTGCTATCTGGCTCTGCAATGGATTCGGTTAAAGTCACAATGTTTCCTTCCTTTATTATTGAGACATTTTTGATATAGTGTACTCACCACAGAGTCAGAGACAGAGAGATAGAAAGCAAGAAATCACCCATCCAGGGGGGATGGCCATTCCACAATCCCTTCTCTTCCACTCTCCTCTCGTGATTTTGGACACTCACACATGCATGCCCAGAGCCCAGAGTAAGTTGCAAGTCACCATGTTGGGGACTCAAACCATGGTCAGCCATGTGGGAGTCCAGTGACCATAACCATTACACCATCTGCTGGTCCCAAAGTCACAGTATTTGGAAGAGCTGATGTATGGGATCAACAACTGGATTCAGTTGGTGATAAAATACTGTACGTCTCTAGCTTCACTAGCAAACTTCATTGGCCATACAGGAATGTTGTATTGAGATAATGTATCTCTTAATTTCCCTGCTGCCTTTAAGTCCTTGGTGAGAGTTGTGATTTCCCTTTGTCCTCCTAGGATCCTAGAATGCCCTTAGAGTTCTCTTTTGGAACACTGGGCCATCTGAAAAGGGACAGCAAGATAGGTTGGGTGGCAATTTACATGTCTCACTAGCACTTACATGTAGCTATTCCAATCTCTCTGGTACTTATGGAATGAGAAGATCAAGCATATAACACAGTAATTTATACTATTGATTCAGATGTGGAAATAACAACAGTATATTCAACTGACCTGGAGAGCCCCACCAACAGTTAAGTTAGTTCCTTTCTCCATTGTGAACCCTGTCTAAGTCCCCTAAGTTGAATACAGGTGACTTTTCCTTCCACAGGTCTGGGTAAGATAGTGACTTGGTCACCCATATAAAGAGAAGAATAAAATATTAGACCCCTATCCTTCCTGAAATATCTCAGCAAACTTCCATCCCCTTTAGGGACAGGGAGACCTAGTCCTCACCTCTAATCATGATTTTCTTTGAAGCAACTGAGGTTAGAATAGGAAGGGGGGTATTGCCATGGGCCACAGAGGAAAAACGGCTCCATACCATGAAACTAGACTTCACATGTACTTTGAGGTTTGAGTTGTGTAGCTACAATTAATGGCACAGCCAAGTGAATTTCCAAGGTTATCTCTATTTCTAGTCTTAATTTTTAATAGTTTCAAGAACTCATTACATCTTTGAAAATAAAATATGGAGATTAGAAAACTAACTTCTATGTGAAAAAATTGAGTTAAAAAAGCAGTGGATAAAAGAATTTCTAGATAGATTTCACATGCATGACTTTGGCTAATTCAAAATGCAGTTAGCAAAGACAATGTTTGGGGGAGATTATGTCATATTTCTCATCAGTAACATCAACCATTGTTTAAATTTCATGAATGGATTCATGGCTTAATGAAGACAATTAAATTCAAATGGATGAACAATGATATGTGGCTAGTGATGTTACCTACATCCCTCCGTGCCTTCTAATCCTATCTTCTGCAGGTGATAGAGGATTTAAAATAAAAGACTCATACAAAATTAGAGCTTGTTCCACTACTATACTGTGGAATCAGTTTTGCTGCCCTCTGCCCGATTTTGGTATGTCAGAGCTAGGTGATAGATTCACTTTAAGGGGAACTGAATGATTTGCATTTCCTATGATCAGGTGATTAATTTTGACTAATTACATATAGTGAGGCTCAGGAGTTATAATATATTTAGAAATTCCAAAGAAAATACCTCAAGACCCTGCAGTATTTTTAGCTAACTAACTCAACAAATATTTATGGACTCATCACTATTCCAGTGGTAAATAAGACTAAGTTTTTACCAACTGGAATTCAAAATCGAGGGGGCATAATAGAGAATAAAATGTAAACAAATGTGTAATATGATATCAGGTAATAAAACATGAAGAAAGAGAATAAGTATGGTATGGGGTAGATAATTACAGGCACTCTTCACTTAATACCAAGTTCCTGTCCTACGATTAGGTCATTGAGCAAATTGGTCCATAAATGAGTTTAAAAGTAGATGTCTCGTGGTGTGTCATGACACTATAGGGTATGTATTTTCCAATAGATATCACATTACACCATACTGGAATAATGTAATTCCATCCATACAAAAACATACATTAGGGACCAGCAGTTAGCATAATGGCTATGTCACTAAACTCCCACATAGTTGACGGTGGTTCAAGTCCTGGATCAGGTGGCTTAAACTCATGCCGGGCGCATGTGTGTGCATACTCAAGATCCCAAGAGGAGAATGGAAGAGAAGGGATTGTGGCATGGCCATCCCCCCCTGGGGGGTGATTTCTTGCTTTCTGTCTCTCTCTCTCTTTCTGGCGAGCGCACACACACCCTGTAGTGAAAAGACAAAACAAAACAAAACAAACCATACATTAGATAAGCTCCAGAAAGTGACAAGACACATTACAATGCAATAATATAAATCTGACATAATCATTTTTGTTTATTCTGAATACTACTATGGTTGCACAACGAAGTACAAATTTATAAACAAAATGTACGTGATTGTGAATGCTTCATGTAGTGAATACCATAGGGTGGGCGCCACCACGCCCCTTCATGTAGTGAATATTAACTGACTGTAGGAAAGAAACAAAGACTGAGAAAGGGAATTTCTGAGACACACAGACAAAATGAGGATTTCGTCAATAGTGGGAAGTTCCAGTGGTCTTGTAACAGGTAGATCCTTAACTTAGGAGTAGCTGTATTTTCCAAAGAGTAATTAGGGAAGGCCCCTCTAACTACTATAAATAAAAGATAACATTTATTTATATTTTAAAAAAGAATTATTATTTTTTTAATCATTATTATTTTTTAATTTGACTAGAGATGGAGAGAGAGAAAGTGAGAAAGCAAGCAGCCAGGACCAGGACTAAAACCACTGTCAGCCATGTGGGAGTCCAACGCCTCAACTACCATGCCACCTGCCAGCCCCAAGAGATAAAATTTAAGCAGAGACCTAAATGATGTGTACAAATGAACCCTGAGAAGATCTCAGGGAAGAGCATTCCCATCAAGAGAAAAACCCTGAGATTAGATAGAACAAGTTCAGTTTGTTGAAGAAATAGCAAAAAGAATAATGTTACTGGAGCAGAGTGAATGAAGACATGCTAAGACATGAGGACAGAAAGGTTCATAATACAGATAAATAGGGCCTTGTAGATGATGGTGAGGGTTTGAATTCTGCTCCAAGGATAAAATGATACCACTGAAAAATTGAGCAGGAAAGTGACATAACTTAGATCAACATTTCTACCAAAGCAGTCTGGCTGTTATGAGAAAGCCAAAAGAGACAGAAGCAAAAATTAGAAGCAGAAAAACGAGGCTGTATGGCAGCTGAGAGAGATGAAAGTAATGAGATGGTGGATTTTAGATATATTTTGAACACAGAAATGACAAAACTTGATGAATTGCATGTAAGAGATGAAAGAAACCAAGAAGACTCCTAGGGTGTGGTTTTAACAACTTAAGAGCTGCCATTTATAAGAATATAAGCTCCACAAGAGCATTCTTTTTGTCTGTTTTATTCAATAACATATGTCATACATCTAGAAATGATGCTTGTCATGTCTATATACTGAAGAGATTAAATGAATAGGGAATTTTAAGGGGGGAGTTTAAGCTGTGGGTGGAGAATTGGTGGAGATAAAATTAAAAGTTCTATTTTGGTCATTTACATTTGAAATTTCTTTAAGATATCTAAGTGGGGCAAGATGTCGCATATGTATAATCCTGAAATTTAAGGAAAAGGTCAGGTATATGAATTTGGGAGTCATTGATTGACATATGATATTTATAGCTACAGAACTTTAAATATCACATGTAAATATTTCCCCTAGAAAGCTTAGAGAGAGAGAAAAAAAAAATAACACAAGGACTAGGACTAGAACACTCCTTACATTTAGAACTTGAAAAAGGAAACCTCCCTAGCAAACAGCCAGTGATGAAAGGAGAAAATGGTATTACAAAAGGCCAGTGGGGAAAAAAAAATCAGTTTCAAGATAAAGGTTCAGTGCTGACCCCATAACACAGTGGTTAAATGCTGTGTGTAGGAAATGGATCCCATGTGTGACTGGCCACAGTTCTATTCCTAGACCTGATAATTTGAAAAACATACTGCATGTATGTATGTCCCTCAATCCTGATGGGATGAAGAAATGAAGAAAATATATTGTGGCATGACCATACTCTACTGTGGGGTGCTATCTCTCTCCTTTTCTCTAGTGACTGCATATGCCCTCTCACAATTAAAAAATATATAAAGGTGAAATTATTTGTGTCAAATGCTGGTAAACAGTCAAGAAGATGAGGACTGAGAATTGCTAATTACTTTGGCAAAATTGTAGTCATTGTTAACCTTGAAAAGAGTAGATTCATTGGAGTGGTAATGATGAAAATATGAAGTGTGTTAGAAAATAGAATGTGAGGCAGATCAAAACCACAATGAGATACCACCTAACCCCAGTCAGAATGATGAAGATAAAAAAACATAAAATGATACGTGCTGGAGGAGAGGTTGTGAAAGAGGAATACTCCTACATTGTTGGTGGGAGTATAAATTGGTCCAGCCATTGAGGAGAACAATATGGAAGTTCCTCAAAAACCTTCGAATAGAACTACCATATGATTCAGAAATTCCACCCCTGGGTATCTACCCAAAGGACAGGAGAACACTCAGTCAGAAGAGTGCTTGCACAACTATATTTATTGCATTATTCATGATTGCTAAGACATGGAATCAACCCAATGTCCACAAACAGATGAATGGATTGAAAAAGTGTGGCACATATACTCCACGGAATACTATTCAGCCATAAAAAAAAACAAGGCCCTGGAATTTGATAGAAAGTGGACAAATATGGAAGACCTATTGCCGAGTGAAGCAAGTCAGGCAATGAAAAAGAGACACTGTATGTCTCCACTTAACATATACTGACTGTCTGCACTCTATGGTAGAGACTGAAAAACTGGAGGACATTAAAGCATTAAAAATTGTTATGGACACTAGAGATGAAGTGGAAGGAGAGTGTGGGAAGGGAAGAGCATAGGAAAGGAAATTTGGAGAAAAAAATAGACATGTGTGGGACACAGATACGGTTTATTATCTGTTAATGATGACTTGTATAGTATTCTCAACTGTGCTGGACTGATAAAATAATCGCTTTTAAATAACCATTGATCAGATTTCATGTTACTTCAGGATGAAAGGATTTTTATCTGATACATGGGAGAAAAAAATAATTGAGTAAGCCAAGTCTTGAGCAGTTGGAAGTGGATAAAAAATGATTCCTGAATAGTTATAGAACTGGCCTTTAAAAAGAACAGAATCAGTTCAATGATTTTAACAGTAAAAAATACTGGGTATATTTGTACACATTTGGCAGTTAGGCAGGATAATGGGAAGATGACATTGCTTCTTTTTGGTTTCTCTCTTGTTTAGTGAAAAATAAGTTAGGTAGGACCGGCAGGTGGCATGGTGGTTAAGGGTGCTGGACTCCCACATGTCTGACCACGGTTCAAGTCCTGGACTGGGCAGCTTGCTTTCTCACTCTCTCTCTCTCTCTCTCTCTCTCACTCTGTCCCTCTCTAATCAAATTTAAATAAATAAGTAAATAAAGTTAAATAAAATAATTCTTTGAAAAACAAGTTAGGTAATTAAGAGTAAGAAAGGGAGCAATATATTGGGAGAGGAAAATGTGTAAGATACTAATGAGAAAATGGAGACTGACTTAAACATAGAAGAGTAGTGGGGCTGCCTGGATGGGCTATTAGTTCTCCTGTATATTCATAAATTTAAAGTGGGGAAACAATGAAATGGAAGACCAGAAATTTAACAGAGAGATTCAAGGAATGAGACAAAGTAGGCCTTGATAAGATCTCATGATGTGGAAGGCTATATGTATATGCAAGGGTATGCACACACTCAAGGGAGACCAGAGAAGACCCTGATACACTACCTGTTCCTGGCTCAATGTGAGGCTCCGGAATGCAGATAGTAAAAGTTGTGGCAAACTTACGAACTGCCTGAATCTTGAAAGCCTTCTGCAAGACACATACAGATCCATTGGCAAAAGGTGGAAACCTTACTGACTTAAAGCATCTAATCACAGTCTCTGATCAGTCATTGATTGGTCAATTAGTTATAAATAACTGATGGAAAGCCCCAAGGAAGCCATGCATGAAAGTAAAAAAATAACAGTAATAACAATAAAACCATCTGCAGTGGCACACTGGAGAAAATTAGTCTGGAAAGCCACAAAACAAACAGAAAAGAATAAAAATAAGTCCCTGAGAGTAGGGACCAAAAGAGAGAGTTAATATACTTTATCACTTTAAATACCTAGTTTTCAACAAACACGAGATATGCAAAGAAATAAGAAAGTGTGACTCATATATAAGAAAAAAATGCAGTCAGAAAAACTTGCTCTGAAAAGGTTGAGATAGTGAATAAAGACTTCAAAGGGCCTATTAAAATAGATTTGAAAAACTAAAAGACACGATGTTTAGATAATTAAAGTATGATTCATCAAATAGAGAATATCAGTAAAGAGATGGAAATTATGAACAAGAAATTGGAAAGACTAGATTGAAGAATAAAATAACTGAAATAATGGACTAAAGGGGCTCAATAGCAATTTTGAGATAGTGAAAAAAAGAATCAGCAAATACTAAGAAAAACCAATATTTTTACAATGTGAAGAACAGAAGAAAAATAATTTTAAAAATTACAGAGCTTTAGAGAGATCTATGGGATATTATCAACCCATATATTAGCATACCAACATACATGGAATAGGAATCACACAAAGGAGAGAAAGAAAGTAAAAGAAAACATATTTGAGGGAATAATGGCTGACAAGTTCCAAAATTTAAACAATTTAATCTACACATTCAAAACATTCAGTACGCTTCAAGTAGGATAAACACAAAGAGACCCACATCTAGACACATATTAAAACTGTTGTGGGCCAGCAGGTGGTATGATGGTTAAGGCACTGGATTCCCACATGGCCGACTCTATGGTTCAGGTCCTGGACTTGGTGGCCTGAAAACCATGCTGGGCACATGTGCATGCATACCTAAAATCCTGAGAGGAGAATTAAGGAGAAGAGATTGAGGCATAGCGATACCCCTAGGGGTGATTTTTCACTTTCCTTCTCTCTCTCTCTCTCTCTCTCTCTCTCTGGCGAGCACACATACCCTATAACAAAAAATCTAAAAACAGAAAAACTGTTGTAAGATAGTTTGAAGGAATACATTCTAAAGATCTATCGTACACCAGGTAACTATAGCTAATAATAATGTAATGTATACTTGAAAGTTACTAAGAAGCTATATTTTAAATGCACTCATCATTAAAAAAATGTTAAGTATGTGAGGTAATACATATATTAATTAGCTCAAGTTAACCACTGATGAGACATATATATATGTATCACAATGTTATAGCTGTATGCTATAGATATGTACAATTTTTACTTGTCAATTAAACCTTTAAAAAGTTAGGGAAGAAACTATTGACTGTGGTTCAGAGAGAAAAATTTGAAGACAGCAAGAGAAAAACAGGTCTTTAAGAAAATATTTTTTAGAGTCTTTTTTTGCTATAGGGTGTGTGCACTTGCCAGGGAGACAGAGAGAGACAGAGAGACTGTAAGCAAGAAATCACCTTCCCTAAGAGTGACGGCCATGATACAATCTCTTCTTCTCCACTCTCCTCTCAGGATTTTTGAGTCTATATGCACATATGCCCGGTGTGAGTTTTAGACTGCCTGGCCCGGGATTCAAACTGCAGTTGACTATGCGGGAGTACAACAACATAACTATTATGCCATCTGCCGGTCCCTCTTTACTTTTTTTAAATTTTAAAATTAACATAATAATTGTACACATTTGGGAAGGTACAATGTAATTTTTCAGTACAATGTGCGATGATTGAATCAGAGTAATTAGTATACATATCATCTCAACCATTTGTCATTACTTTGTGTCAGGAACATTCAAAATTCTCTTTTAGCTATTCTGAGATATACAGTAAGTTGTTAACCATAATCTCCATACTGTATTTTTCTAACACTAGACATTGCTTCTCCTATCCGTAATTTTGTTTTCATTGGGGCCAGCCAGTAGCGTAGTGGTTAAGGCACTGCACTCCCACATGGCTGACCACAATTCAAGGTCAGGACTTGGTGGCCTGAAATTCATGCTAGGCATGTGTGTATGCATGCTCAAAATCCTGAGAGGAGAATGGAGGAGAAGGAATTGTGGTATGGCCATCCCCCCAAGGGGTGATTTCTCATTTTCTCTCTGTGTCTCTCTGTGTCTCCCACGAGTACATGCATGCTGTAGCAAAAAATCTCTTAAAAAAAACGTTTCCATTAATCAACACTCCTCTCTCCTCCATCTTTCCCAGCTAATAACAGTCAGTCTTCATCTCTCTACTTCTGTTTGGTCATTTTTTCCAATTTCCATATATAAGGGAGAACATGAAATATTTTTTCTTTTGTGCCTAACTTATTTATTAATAATTAAAAATAATGCCCTCCAGGTGCATCCATTCAACCTCAGATGGCTGAATTTCATCCTTTTTAACAGCTGCATCATATTCCACAGTTTCTTTATCCATTTGGTGATGGGCACTTGACTGATTCCATATTTTGGCTATTGTGAATGGTGCTATAATAAACATTGGAGTGTAGATATTTTTATGATATACTTATTTCCTTTCCTTTGGATATATGCCTTGTAATGGGATAGTTGAACCATATGTCAGTTCTATTTCATTTTTTGTGAAACTTTTGTACTGTTTTTCATAATGGCTATCCTAACTTACATCCCCACCAACAGTGTAAAAGAATGTCCCATTTTCTGCATCCTGGCCAGTATTTCTTTCTTTTTCTCTTTCTTTCTTTTGTTGTCTTTTTTTATATTAGCCATTCTCACTGAGGTGAAATAATATCCCATTGTGGTTTTGATTTGTATTTCCCTAGTGATTAGTGATGCTAAGCATATGTTCTTTGGTCATTTGCATGTCTTCTTTTGAGAATTGTTTATTCAGGTTGTATTTGTTTATTTATTTATTTATTTATTTAAGATTTTTGCCATAGGGCACATAGAAACAGAGAGGGAAAGTGAGAAATCCCCTTAGCAGAGGTGGGGGTGCTGGTGGGCAATTGCCATGCTATAATCCCTTCTCTTCCATTCTCCCCCTAGGGTTCTGGGAATGCACATACATGCACCTGGAGTGATGTTCAAGCTGCCAGGTCCAGGACTCAAATGGTGATCAGCCAAGTGGGAACCCAATGCCTTAATCACCATGCTATCTGCAGGCCCCTCAGGTCATACTTTAATTGTTTTGTTGCTGAGTTATCTGAGTTACTTGTATATTCTGGTTATTAATTCCTTATCAGATGTATAGTATCCAAATATCCTTCCATTCTGTTGGTTGTCTTCACTCTTAGTTATATCCTTTGCTGTGTAGCTTTTTAGTTTGCAACAATCCCATTTGTCTATTATTGTTTTTGTTGTTTGTGCTTTTGAGCTTTTATTCTTCAAGAACTCTTTGTGGATACCAATTTCCTGGTTACTTTCTCGTATGTACTATTCTAGTAGCTTTGTAGTTTCAGGTTGTATGTTTAAGTCATTAGTCCATTTGTAATTTGTTTTTATACAAGGTGAGATTACATGGTAGTATGTTTCCAGCTCCATTCTCTTTACTCAGGATTGCTTGGGCTACTTGAGATCTCTTCTGATTCCATATAAATTTAATGATTTCTTCCTATTTCTATGAAGAACATCATTGCTATTTTGATAGGTCCTGCACTGACTCTGTAAATCACTTTGGTAGTAAAGTAATTTGAACAATATTGGTTTTTCCAATCCATGAATATGGGATGCCTTTCTGTGCTTGCACACGCACACACACACACACACACACACACACACGTGCCTTCAATTTCTTTCATCCATGGTTTAAAGTTTTAATTACAGAAGTTTTTTACCTCCTTGTTAAATTATTCCTATTTTATTTGTAGCTATTGTACATGAAATTCCTTTATTTCAGCTATTTCCTTATTGGTATTAAAAATACCCTATTAGTATTAAAAATACTACTGAGTTTTTTAATGTTGATTTTTTTAAGAGAGATTTTTGCTCACTGGAGAAACAGAGGACATAAAGTGAAAAATCATCCCCCGGGGGGATGACCATGCTGCAATCCCTTCTCCTCTATTGCCCTCTCAGGATCTTGGGCACGTATGCACATGTGTCTTGCACTGGGTCTGGAACTTGAATCACAGTCAACTAATGCAAGTCCAGTGATGTAACCATTATGTCATCTGATGTTCCCTGTATGTTGATTTTGTATCCTGAAACTTTACTGAATATATGAGTTCTGAGAGGTTTTGTGTCTTAGAAAATTTTGTATATAAAATTATATCACCTAAAAATAGGGACAAACTGATCTCTTCCTTTTAAATTTGGATTCTATTCCTTCTTTCTCTTGCTTAACTGACATAGCTAAGACTTCTGGTATGATGTTGAATAAGAGTGGTAAAAGTGAACATCTTGTCTTGTTCCAGTTCTTTAAAGTTTTCAGCTTTTTTCCATTAAGTATAATACAGTTGTGAATTTGTCACATATGACCTTTATTGTGGTCATTCTTTCATCCTTGGTCATCCAAGGATGTTGGGTTTTGTCAAATGCTTTTTCCATACCTATTGAGATAGTCATATTTTTTTGTCCTTCATTTTGTTATACTGTATATCACATTTGAATTTGTATATGTTGAACTATCCTTGCATCCATGAGATAAAATTCATGGTGTATAATCTTTTTGATGTACTGTTAAAGTTTATTTGTTAGTATTTTGTTGAGAATTTTTGCAACTATGTTCATTACATATATTGGTCTGTAGTTCCCCCCCCAAAACATTCACTATATTTATTTTACTAAATACTATGATTTTTAAAAAGCACAAACCAGAAAACTTTTACTTAAAACAAGTCCAACCAAGTGGATGAGGTTGACTTCATCCCATCCTCACCTTTTATGTATATGGAGGTGGAACTGTACTGAACAATGAGCACTGAGGTACTTTGCCTTTCCTGTTGAACACGAATTAATTTCTTTGAACATAAATTAATTTCTCTGAACCAAGAGAGACAAATAAAGTTTTACAAGATACAGGTGCTTTAGCTTTTCCCAGCTTTAAAAATAAGGCAAGTGAAAAATATTTAATAAAAGTAACTGTAACAGAAAAAGCTTTAAGTATTCTACCATTTATTCTAATAACTTACACTCAATGCAAACAGCATCAAACAAGTAAACATACAGAAGTTTAACTGGGGTTAATGGTCATATTTGTAATGAACAAATCTAATTTACTACAATTGGAGAAAAATGGTCATTTGAACCCAACTTAAATATATGCCAATAATGTGCATGAAATTTTATGTACCTATGCAGCGGAGTAACATCTGAAAGCTTTACTAGAGAATTGTGTTAGTGAGAAAAGTAAAGGGTGCTTTTATTTCACAGTATCAGATTAAATAAAACAATTACCAAAAACAAAAACAAAGCAATTGATTTTTTAAAAAAAATACCAATGATACTTTTTTTGGAGAGATTTTTGCTTTAGGGTGCATGCGCTTGCCAGACAGACAGAGAGACAGAAAGTGATAAATTATCCCCCAGGGGTGATGGCCATGCCACAATCTCTTCTCCTTCATTCTCCTCTCAGGATCTTGGGCACGCACGCACATGCACCCGGTGTGAGTTTAAGCCACCGGGCCCAGGACTCAAACCGCGGTCGACTACATGGGAGTCAGTGACATAGCCATTACACTAACTGCTGGTCCCCCAATGATACTTTTTTAAAAATCCCCATTTCTTGGGGATTTTGCCTTTTTTTTTTTCTACAGGGTACACGCTCTCGTTGGAGAGACAGAAGCAAGAAATCACCTCCCAGGTGCCTGTGTGTGTATGGGGGGGGTGGGGTGGCGATAGCCAGAACACAATCCCTTCTCTTCCATTCTCCTCTTGGTATTTTGCACATGCACGCACCCAGCATGAGTTTCAAGCCACCAGGTCTGGGACTTGAACCATCCTTGATGTGGAAGTTCAGTGCCACCTGCGGCAGGGGATTTAACTATCTTACAGTGACATATCACTATTCAGAAGAGCAGAAGCAAATTCACATAAATAAAATAACGTATCTTCACTAGCTTCAGCTTCAGACAATGGTTCCAGGTAAACAAGCTTACTTTGTGTTGGTTCTTGGTCCAACAGACCAAGATAGTTGATAGCTATTCAGAAGTTATCAACCTCTATAGGTTTATCTACAGAGGACATAGTTTCTGATGATGTTGTTGTATTAATCTATTCAACATTGGAAGCAGAGTTCCCATCGAGAAATGCAAGAAATGGAAAGGTAGTGTACTGGATAAGTGGTTTATCTTGTTTGGATTTAGATTTTCTTCCCTCTTCCGAAACTGACTGAATTATGTTGTTCTTGGTAGTTTCTAATCCTTTATTCTCAGATTGTATATTACTGATGTGATCTATGGGATTCATCTGGACAGACTAGTGAATAGATCTGGATCTATGCCAAGTTGTCTTCTTGACAGCATGGCTTGGAAGACTTCTGAATTGCAATCAATACTGTCAAGATAATCCAACAGTTCAACCTTCTCAAGAGATGAATGTTATAATTCAAAATGGAATCCATCACAGTTACAGGATAGCCTGTGGTCAGACTGGATGAGCCATTTAGCTGTACAACACAAGACATGAGAGGCTGGTGCTACTGCTGCCAGAACTTAGGGATTCTCTGGCTGGTTCGCTCAGCTCTCCACTCTGAATGACAGGTGTGTATTCATTTTCATTGTCATCTTCAACAATGATTGGCTACAATTGGAGGATTCCTCATTCGTTTCTGAAATAACTGGGATATTTTCTTCATCTACATTATTGTCAGTAACTTGTAAATAATAATGCCATCTGCAATTCGTTCCTTTGGCTTTAAACCTTTAGTCCTACTGTGTGAAACTTTGGTGATTATCAACTGGCTCTTTGACCACCTGTTGAAACAGATTCTTCTTTTGGGCTCTATTAGTGCTGATAAGTAGAGGCTTTTTATATTTTAAACTCGCAAGCTTGTTATTCTGAACCAAACTAACAATAAGCTGGTCAATCTTTTTTTGTTTTTTCTTGAACCACTTAACTTTAGAAGTTGACCCTTTTGAAAAAGCAATGTAATACACTGTAAAGTTATATGTAATCCAATGTAATATAAAGAAGATTATGATGATAATAAAAAAATAATAATAATAATAAAGAAGTTGAAAATTTGTGAAGTAAAGTTTTGCTCTACATCAATGTTAGGTTTTTAAAGCAGTTTTACACAGTTATTGTATGGATGTTGTAAAATGAAGCTCATTTTTTGAGATAAGCCTGTAGTTTTTCAGTGTAAATCTGAACTCGTGCATGGAATATCAGAAAGATCTTTGAATAACTTGTTGCTGTTGTGTATGCTTTGCCTGTAACTCTGATACCTCCTGCCAAAGGAATTTATTCTTACCTTTAATCAGAAAGCCTGGACTCAATAGTTTCTTGTTTTATTTGAACCTTTGAGTACTACTAAAAATTTTTGTTAGCTCTTCCTGGCAAATTTTGTTTTCTTCTGGTCTTGAAGATGAAATCTTTCTTATATATTCTCCAGCAAATCATCCTGGCCTTGTTTGAAGTAAGGATACTGAAATTCAACAGGACCATCTATTTCCAGATTACAATCCCAGAGTCCATATGTACTACTTTACGGAAACCAAACATTCAGTTGCCTCACAAAGCTTGCCATGTTACTGTGCTTGAAGTATTTGGGAACAATTTCTTTTCCAAACCTTTGTTCATCCAAGACCAGAAAACTTTGGTCATTCTTATGATGAACTTGTTGGTGTGGATTTCTTCCACATGCATCCACAGAAAGTCAGCACATTGAAACTCTGCTTTGTTAACAAAGGCAGGGATTCCAAATTCTACACCCAAATAAGGCAGTGGCAGCAGTGGCGGCAGTAGTGGCCTATAGTTTCTTTTGGTTGGGTCTTTGGTTTTGGTATTAGTGTAACGTTAGCATCACAGAATGAGTTTAAGAGGGTTCCTTCCACTTCAATTTCTTGAAGGAGCTCGAGAATTGGTATTAGCCCTTAGTTAAAGGTTTTATAAAATTCAACAGTATAATCATCTGCTCCTGGGTTTGTCTTTCTTGGGAAACATTTGATTACTGAGTAAAGTTATATGTAATCCAATGTAATATAAAGAAGATTATGATGATAATAAAAAAATAATAATAATAATAAAGAAGTTGAACAATTTGTGAAGTAAAGTTTTGCTCTACATCAATGTTAGGTTTTTAAAGCAGTTTTACACAGTTATTGTATGGATGTTGTAAAATGAAGCTCATTTTTTGAGATAAGCCTGTAGTTTTTCAGTGTAAATCTGAACTCGTGCATGGAATATCAGAAAGATCTTTGAATAACTTGTTGCTGTTGTGTATGCTTTGCCTGTAACTCTGATACCTCCTGCCAAAGGAATTTATTCTTACCTTTAATCAGAAAGCCTGGACTCAATAGTTTCTTGTTTTATTTGAACCTTTGAGTACTACTAAAAATTTTTGTTAGCTCTTCCTGGCAAATTTTGTTTTCTTCTGGTCTTGAAGATGAAATCTTTCTTATATATTCTCCAGCAAATCATCCTGGCCTTGTTTGAAGTAAGGATACTGAAATTCAACAGGACCATCTATTTCCAGATTACAATCCCAGAGTCCATATGTACTACTTTACGGAAACCAAACATTCAGTTGCCTCACAAAGCTTGCCATGTTACTGTGCTTGAAGTATTTGGGAACAATTTCTTTTCCAAACCTTTGTTCATCCAAGACCAGAAAACTTTGGTCATTCTTATGATGAACTTGTTGGTGTGGATTTCTTCCACATGCATCCACAGAAAGTCAGCACATTGAAACTCTGCTTTGTTAACAAAGGCAGGGATTCCAAATTCTACACCCAAATAAGGCAGTGGCAGCAGTGGCGGCAGTAGTGGCCTATAGTTTCTTTTGGTTGGGTCTTTGGTTTTGGTATTAGTGTAACGTTAGCATCACAGAATGAGTTTAAGAGGGTTCCTTCCACTTCAATTTCTTGAAGGAGCTCGAGAATTGGTATTAGCCCTTAGTTAAAGGTTTTATAAAATTCAACAGTATAATCATCTGCTCCTGGGTTTGTCTTTCTTGGGAAACATTTGATTACTGATTCACTCTCATTTTTTTTTTGTTTGTTTTGAGAGGTTTTGCTATAGGGCGCGAGAGCTCGCTGGAGAGACAGAGACAAAGAGACAGAAAGCTAAAAATCACCCCCCAGGAGGGATGGCCATGCTACAATCCCTTCTCCTCCATTCTCTTCTCGGGATTTTGGGCACGCACACACACGCGCCTGGCGTGTTTAAGCCTCCAAGTCCAGGACTCGAATCACGGTCGACTACATGGGAGTCCAGCGACATAGCCATTATGCTAACTGCTGGTCCCAACTCTCATTTGTTATTGGTCTATTAGGGTGTTCTAATTCTTTCTGGTTTAGTCTTGGTAGTTGTATGTGTCTAGGAATTTACCAGTTTCATCTAGATTTTCCAACTGGTTGGCATGTAGTTGTTCACAACGGTCTCTATCATTTGTATTTTTGTGGTATCAGCTATAATGTCTTTTTTGTTTCTGATTTTACTTACTTGGAACTCCTCTTTTTCTTAGTCTAGCTAATGACTTGCCAGTTTTACTTTTCCAACTTTTTTTTTTTTTTGATTTTTGTTGTTCTCAAGTTTATTTCTTCTCTGATCTTTATTACTCCTTTCCTTCTGCTAATTTTGGAATTAGTTTGTTCTTGTTTTCCTAGTTCCTTGAAGTGAGTGGTTAGGCTTATTTGAAATGTTTCCTTTTTCCCCTTTGATGAAGGCACTTATTGTTATCAACATCCATCTTAGAACTGCTTTTGATATAGCCTGTAGAGTTCAGTATTGTTTTCATTGACATTTATCTCATAAACTTCTTATTTTCATCTTGATTTTTTCATGACCAAAGTTTTTTTGCTATTATTATTTTTAGTATTCACTCCAATAACTTGAATCCACAGATATAAGCAGTATATAACCAGAAAGTTACAAGTAAACACAGATTACACATGCAAATTTCTGTTCACAAAGGTCACGTGTACAGGGACATGAATTAGAAGTGTGCATCTAAAATTATGGCCAAATTGTTTTTTAAATGCAGAAATATAAAATTAGATCTTGAAAATATGAAGAGATGGTCTACAAAATTCAAAAACCAAATCTTGCTTATACCAGAGATGCGTGACAGCTACAAGATTCAAGTGACATGCAGTAAGATCTCAAGAAATTAACACTGGTCAAAGAGAATGGAGTATTTTTTACATTTCACTGAAAATACATTGACTACTAAATACAAAATCTATCAGGATCTCAGGGGGGAAAAATTACAAAATCAAAAGTCAATTACTGGGAACCAGCAGTTAGCATAATGGCTATGTTGCTGGACTCCCACGTAGTCGACCGCGGTTCACGTCCCGGACCCAATGGCTTAAAACTCACGCCGGGCGCGTGAGCGTGCGTGCCCAAGATCCAAAGAGGATAATGGAGGAGAAGGGATTGCGGCGTGACCATCCCCTCTGGGGGGGGTGATTTCTCGCTTTCTGTCTCTCTGTCTCTGTCTGGCTGGCTGGCGAGCGCACACGCCCTATAGTGAAAACCTCTCCAAAAAAAAAAAAAAGTCAATTACTTAATATTTCTTAATATTAAGGACCTGGAGGCTTAAAACTCACACCAGGTGCATGTGCATGCATGCACAAAATCTTGAGAGAATGGAGAAGTGATAGTAGCGTAACCATCCCCCCAGTGGGGGATTTCTCGTTTTCTGTCTCTCTGTCTCTCCAGCAAATGAATGTGTCCTATAGCAAAAATCTCTCTCAAAAAAAAAAAAAAAATCCATGATGTGAACAACTCTGCTAGTTTCCACTGTGCCTTTCTGCATATGTCTTGATCCTTGTAGGTTGCCATTTCCAGCAACCAGATTTCCTCTTGTCCAATTGCTGATCCTCGAAGATGAAATGAGGGAGACAGAGGTCCCAGAATTCCTGGTGCCAGGTTTATAGACTGATAGAACAAGAACGGGTCACCCATTTTAAGAAGAAGCTGGCATCGACAACTGTGACTAGCTCTACTGATAGCTCTACTCCACTCCTTAGGGAGAGGGAACCATCTTAATTTTTTTAAACCAGTAGTCATTCATGAGCATGGTTTATAGCTTCTATGAATTTGTATGATTTCCAACATTCCTCTTAATGATTTCTAGTTTTATTCCACTGTGATAATAAAAGATAATTAATGTAATTTTTATTTTTAAAATATTTTTGAGTTTTGTTTTGTTGTACCACATGTGGCCTATCTTAGAGAATGACCCACGAGCCAATGAGAAGAACTGTATATTCTATAGTTGTTGGGTGGAACATTCTGTAAATGTCAGGTCCATTTGGCCTATGGTTTAAGGTAGTTTAAGTTCAATGTTTCTTTGTTGATTTTTCTCTCAAGATCTGTCCAGGCTGAGAACAGGATGCTATGTCTCTAACAATTATTGTACTGGTACTTATCTTTCCTTTCAGCTCTGGTAATAATTGTTTTATATAAGTACTCCTTGTTGGGCACATATACATTCACAATTGTTATATCTTCTTGCTGAATGGATCTCTTTATCACTATATTATGGCCTTCTTTATCTCTTTTTATAGTTTTTGAATTAAAGTCTATTTTATCTGATAGCAATATACCTATTCCTGCTTGCTTTGGCTTCGATTTATATGAAATATCTTTTCTCATCTCTTCACTTTCAGTCTATGTCTATCTTCTTTACAGATGAAGTACATTTATTCTAGGTAGCATATAGTTAGATTTTGTTTTTGTTTATTCATTCTGCTAGTCTACATTTAATTTTAATTGCTAGAGAGCACATATACTCACCAAAGGCAGACAGAGAGTCCGAGAGGGAGAAAGCACTCCCCAGTGGCGTATGGTCATGCTGCAATCTCTTCATTTTTCCATCCTGTCAGGATTTGGGGCATACACCCAATGTGTTTTTCTTTCTTTCTTTCCCTTTTTTTCCTTTTTTTTTTTTTTTAAGAGAAAGATTTTTGCTATAGGATGGTGCACTCACTAGAGAGACACAGAAAGAGAAAGTGAGAAATCACCCCCAGTGGAGATGGCCATGTTGCAATCCTTTTTCCTCTGTTCTTCTTTCAGAATTTTGGGCATGCATGTATACATGCCTGGTGTTGAATTTCAAGCTGCCCGGTCTGGGACTTGAACCATGATCAGACATGTGGGAGTCCAGCACCTTAACCACTACAGCACCTGCTGGCCCACACCCAATGTGTTTTTTCAAGCCACCAGGGCTGAGATTCAAACCTCAATCAGCCATGTGGCATCCAGCTCCCTAACTGCTACACTACAGGGCTGGCCCATAGTCTATATCTTCTAAATGGGGAGTTTAATCTGTTTACATTTAGGGTTATTACAGATAAACTAGAACTTGCTCCTTTTTCTTTTATTGTCTATGATTGTGCTTTGGTGACAATTTTTTTTGTGTGTATGGCAATAGGGTTTGATTCTTTTTTGCTTTCCATTTCTGTATCTAGTCTACCAATGTGTGTGTGGTTTGGTTTGGTTTGTTTTTTTAAGTTTTTGCCATAGGGCATATGTGTTCACCAGACAGAGAGAGAGAGAGAGAGAGAAGGAAAGTGAGAAATCACCCACTAGGGGGAATGACCATGCTGCAATCCCTTCTCTGTTCTCCTGTTGGGATTTTGGGCATGCATACACATGAATCTGGCATGATTCTCAAGCCTCCAGGTCTAGGACTCAAACTGTTGTTGGCCACATGAGAATCCAGTACCTTAACCACTAAGCCACCTACTGGCTCCCCTTCCCCCTTTTCTATGTTGGTAGTTATTGTCCTTTTGCTTTCCAACATAGGCCTCTCTAAAGGATTTATCATAAGGCTGGTCTAGTAATATTGAATTCCCTCAATTTTAGCATATTTGGGCTTTATTTCTCCTTGTATTCAGAAAGATAGATTTGCTAGGTATATTATCCAAGATTGGTAGTTTTTTCTTTTAGTATTTTGAATATTTTATTCTATTCTCTCCAGGCTTGAACTGTTTATACTGATGAGAATTTCGTTACATATAATTTTATACTTTCAGATAAAATCTTTGTTGTTGTTTTTGCTGCTATTGTTTTTACCATAGGGTGTCAAGAGATAGAAAGAAGAAAAGTGAGAAATCATCTCCAGGGGGGAGGCCATGCTGCAATCCCTTCTCCATTCTCTTCTTGGGGTTGTACAAGAAACCAAAGTAAAATTAATATCAGAAGAGATGGAGGCCAGAGGACGTGGAGTTATACATTAAAAGCGATGTAAGGAACAAAAAAACTGTCAACTAAGAATTAAATCTCTAGTAAAACTATCTTTCAAAAATGATGGTGAAAAAACATATTCCCAGAGAAAAAGAAAAATCAAGTCCAAACAAGAACATGACTTACTATTTCTTTACTGAATGTTAATTAAAGGTCTATTATATATCAGGTGGATTAGGCACTGGGAATACAATGTAGTATAAAAACTGAAATCCATTCGGTTTATGGGAGTTGGGGTGGAGAAGAGAGACATTAATTTTTTAAAATAATTATTTATTTTATTTTTTAATTTATTTATTCATTTATTTTTTAATTTGACCAGAGAGAGACAGAGGGTGAGAGTGAGAGAGAGAGGAAGTGAGAAAGCCAACCACCAGATTCAGGACTCGAACCCTGGTCGGCCATGTGGGAGTGTCCAGCACCTTAACCACCACGCCACCTGCTGGTCCCACGACATTAACTTTTTAATGACGTTAAAAGATGCAAATTAGAGCAGCGGTCCCCAAACTTTTTGGCACCAGGGACCAGTTTTGTGGAAGAAAATCTTTCCACAAATGGATGAGGAGGGGATGGTTTATGTGACAGTGCACAATCTAAATCCCTCACATGTGCAGTTCACAATTGGACTCATACACCTATGGGAATCTAATGCTGCCACTGATCTCACAGGAAGCAGAGTTCAGGGATTAATGTAAGTGATAGGGTGCAGCTGTAAATAGAGATGAAGTTTCACTCACTCACCTGCCACTCACCTTCTGCTGTGTGGCCCAATTCCTGACAGCTACTGGTCCAATCCATATCCTGGCACTTGGGGACCTCTGCTCTAGAGAACATGATCTATAATTGTGAAAATTTAACTGAAGATTCCAAAGAAGGTGACACTCAAAGTGAGGTCTGAAGTTGAAAAGAGGACAGAACATTCCATATAGGAAAACAGCATACTTGAGAGTCATGAGTTGGAAGGGTGCTTGATTCTTTGAAACATTTGAAAGGTAAGTGAGACTGGAGCACAGAGACAAGGGATGAGGGAGAAGCAATACAAAATGAGGCTACCGAGGTAGGCAGCAACTGAGAAAAATGAGCCTTTATCTGACTTCTATGATAGAAAGGGTGATGAGGGGATTTAAGCTATGAGCCAATTGATATTAAAATTAAACTCATAGATTAAAAGCTAGATAAGGAAATGAAAGAAAATGAAAAGAGGAGATGGGAGAAAGTAAAAGGTTCCATAGTAAAAGCTAATTTCATATAAGGATCTGCTCAACCAGTTTCAGAAGTGGAGTGAAAAATGATTGGATTATCAGATATGGGCTGGGAGGTTTAAGAGAATCCAGCTAAAAACAAGACAAGGAACAACATAGAAATGTTCTCTGGCTCGTAGAACATTCAAGTGGAATACTATGGGATAGAAGGTTCTAGAACTCAAGTGGCAGATTGTGCCTTATGTGTACATTTGGAATTCACCAGCACATAGGGGTGTAGTTAAAGCCAAGGGACAGGTGATGCAGAGGCAGTGAAGATGGTAATATCTGTTCCTGGAATGGTCTAGTCAATAGCAGGATCCCTCCACAGTTCAGCAAGTACTACCATCCCATAGGACCACAGAACTACCCAAAATGTTGAGTTTCAGGTAGATTCTTCTCATATCAGATAGCTTTGTACTGATGGTATGGAATCCTTACTACTGTTGGAAAAAGGGGCAGGGCAATCTGGATTAAGTGGGCGTCTACTGCACGGAATGAAATGTGACCTAGTCCCTAGTAGACATTGCTAAAGAAGAGTTTCTCTTTGGCATTGTATTAGTTTCCTGTGGCTACTTTAACAAATTACCACACACTTGGTGGCTTAAAATAATACAAATTAAGCCCAGTAGGTGGTATGGTAGTTAACACAATGGACTCTCACAAGGCTGACTGTGGGTTAAGTCCCAGACCTGGTGGCTTGAAAACCGTGCCAGGTGCATGTACGTGCTGGCCCAAAACCTGAGTAGGAGAATGGAGGAGAAGGGACTACAGCATGGCCATTCCCTCAGGGGTGATTTCTCACTCTCTCTCTCTCTCTCTCACTGTCTCTCTCTCTTGTCTCTTTTACCCTATGGCAAAAACCTTAAAAAAATAATAATAGAAATTTATTTTCTCACAATTCTAGAGACCAGAAGTTCAAGATCAGTTACACTGTGCTGAAATCAAGGTGTCAGCAG
>NW_006159858.1:3671522-3701932 GCF_000334495.1 Tupaia belangeri chinensis
CAGGAACATTTTCCCTTTGGAAGCTCCAGGGAAGACTCTGTTCTCACTTCCTCCAATTTCTATAGCCTATTGGCATTTCTTAGCTCCATGTATTGTAGAATGTTTCCAGATTGCTCTGCCCCATCTTCGCATTGCCTTCTTCTCTGTGTCAAATCTCCCTCTGCCTCTCTCTTACAATAATAGGATGCCTAGACCCACCTAGATAACCCAATATAATATTTCCATCTCAAGATTTTTGTTGTGGCTTTTTCTATAGGGCATGTATTCTTGCAGAAGAGGGAGAAAGAAAGAGAGAGAGAGAGAGAGAAGAGAGAGAGAGAGAGAAAGAGAGAGAGAGGAGAGAGAGAAAGTAAAATATCACCTCCCAAGGGGATGGCCATGCAGCAATTCCTTCTCTTCCTGTCTCCTCTTGAGATTTGGGGGACAAATGTACATGTGCCCAGCATGATTTTCAAGTTGCTGGGTCTGGGACTAGAACTGCAGTTGGCCATGTGGAAGTCAAGTACCATAACTTTCACAATATCTGCTGACCCCTCCATCTCAAGATTTTTAACTTAATCACATCTGAAAAAGGCTTTGCCTTATAAGGTTAACATTTACAGGGGCCAGCAGGTGACATAGTGGTTAAGGCACTGACTCCCCACATGGCTGACTGTGGTTCAAGTTCTGGTGTCTTGAAACTCATGTTGGGGTGTGTGTGTGTGCACGCTCAAAGTCCTGAGAGGAGAATAGAGGATAATGGATTGTGGCATGGCCATGGCCCTGGGAGGTGATCTCTCTCTCTCCTGGGAGGTGATATCTCTCTCTCTCTTTGTGTGTGTGTGTGTGTGTGTGGTGAGCACATGTGCCCTATAGCAAAAATCTCTCTTAAAAAAAGGTTAACATTTATAGATTGTAGGGATAAGGATCTGATATCTTTGACTATCATTAATCATGCTTTGACAGGATATTGAAAGTCAAATATATATTTATACATTAGTATCGGAGTTTTCAGCTCACTGGGGTGGAGAAGAAAAAAGGCATTGATTTTAAAATGCTCTAAACACCCCATCTAAAAACTTAAATTATCATATAAGTCTGGTTCTACTGTGAATAAGCATATGGAGAGGCTGCATGGAGATGGTAAAGCATCTGAGACTACTTCAAGAGAAAGGCTTATACTATAATGATGTATAGTGAATTAATGTTAAAAAAAAAAGAAAAAAGAAAAAGAGAAAGGCTTAGTCATCCCAGGGGCCCTCCAGCCATTCTGAATAAGGCTGTACACATGTTCAGGACCCTTCTTGGAGATGACTCATTGCAGCAAAACCCCCAGATGACATAGCCCCAACTGGCATTGCATGGAGCAGAACTTCCCCGGTAAATATAGGCAACGCAGCAAATTCCAAAGGGAATAAATATGCTTCCAGAACTGTTTGGAGTGGTTTGTTTTGCAACTATAAATTCCCAGACATGAGTTGCTGTTATAATTAAAACCTAAAATGTGTGAATTTGAGGTAAGGTGGGGGCTGCATAGCAGGCAAAAGCTGAAAAAGCCTCCAGAAAACTGTTAGAGAATGCTGGACAGACACGAAGGACATTTTAATGAAAGCTGTTAAAATGGTGACCATATTTTTTTATATTGGTGGAAATTTTGACAACACTGTTCCCTGTGTTAACAAGTGTAAAAAAAATTAGCCTTAAGTGATTAATTTTCTTTCTTCTATTTCTTTCTTTCTTTCTTTCTTTTTTTTTTTTTTTTTTTTTTTTTTTTTTTTTTTTTTTTTGCTATAGGGTGGTGCACTTGCCAGACAGACAGAGAGAGACAGAGAGACAGAAAGTGAGAAATTACCTTCCAGGGAGGATGGCCACACCACAATCCCTTCTCCTCCATTCTTCTCTCGGGATCTTGGGCATGCATGCACGCGCACCTGATGTGAATTTAAGCCACCAAGTCCGAGACTCGAACCGCGGTCAACTACATGGGAGTCCAGCCATTATGCCAATTGCTGGTCCCAAGTGATTCATTTTCAAAAACAGCTTGACAAATAGCTTAACCAACTTGCAAGTACACATTCCTGAAAAGTTCCTGAATAAACACAACCCCAAAACAAGTCGCCCTTGAGAAATGACTTCTCAAGATGGTGGCTGGTCACCAGCCCGTTGCTCCTTTTTACTTCCCAGTTCTTCTCCCTCCTCAGGACATTTTATGGACCTTTTTTCAGGGTCTTGTCCTGAGCCTGCATCTTAGGTGATATCCGGGAAGACTGTATACCCCATAGTACTCAGCCCCTGGGAACTGGGGAGGAACTTGCACACCAGGGAATAAATTGTCTGTTGTAACCAATTTGGACATGCCTGCCCATCAGATATTTGATCTTGCAAGACCACCATTAAAGTCTCACTTCTCTGTACTTCTTATTTCTATGTTCATTCTTTGACATCGGACGGGTGAGTATGTTTCTTACACACGGAGAATAGAAAGCACAATGAGCCTGAGTATTTGACTAAGATTTGTAGGTAGAATGCCAAAAATTCCCAATGGTTTCTTTTTTTCTTTTTATTTTTTTTAGTTTTTGCTATAGGGTGTGTATGCTTGCCAGAGACAGAGAGAAAGAGAGGGAGGGAAGTAAGATATCACCTTCTGGGGAGATGGCCATGCCGTAATCCCTTCTCCTTCATTCTTTTCTTGGGATTTTGGGCAGACACACACACACACACACACACACACACACACACACACACGCACACATATTTTCCAAGCTGCTAGGTCTAGGACTTGAACCATGCCCTCAATCATGGTGGATAACCATGCCTTAACCACCATGCCACCTGGCTGTCCCCTCAAATGGTTTCTTTTAGTTGAGTATTACAAGATACAAATAAAGAGAGGTGAACAAAGAAAGAAACTGTTCAGTTTTCAAGCAGAATCCAAAGAAATAATTGTTGAGCCACGATATGTTAGAATTATAAAAATAAAACTATTTCTCATTCTTGTCTCTCCCAGTTGATGACTCTTAATAATGACCTCGGGACAAAGATCAAATCCAGGGTGTTGGCAGTAAAATGTGGTTTTAGGGTCAACATCACAAGGGTGTGGCTGCAAGGTCTGTTATTAAGACTTCAGAAAGAATTTAAGTGGTAACTCAGAGACCCACATAGCTATACAAACAATATTGTAAGATCCTTCACTGGGGACCAGCAGGTGGTGTGGTGGTTAAGGTGCTGGATTTCCATGTGACCAACTACAGTTCGAGTTCCAGACCCTGCAGCTTTCTTTTTCACTTCCGCTCTCTCTTTGTCTCTCTCTGGTGAGTGCATGTGCCCTATAGCAAACAAAAACAAAACAGCTTTGGTGACATTTAGGTTTCCCCTGCTATACGGAGCAATTCTAAAATTCTTAAAGGTACTGAGCTACAACACTTGATTCTCAGCCCAAGGAAATAGTCCAAGAAAATAGGGTCATGTCTAGAAGATATTTAGGGGTGTGATATTTGGCTAATTAAGACCATACTTTTTTTGGGGGGGGGAGAGGTTTTTGCTATAGGGCGTGTGTGCTCGCCAGACAGACAGAGAGAGACAGAGAGACAGAAAGCGAGAAATCACCCCCTAGAGGGGATAGCTATGCCGCAATCCCTTCTCCTCCATTCTCCTCTTGGGATCTTGGGCACGTACGCACATGCGCCTGGTGTGAGTTTAAGCCACCAGGTCCGGGACTCGAACCGCAGTCGATTACGTGGGAGTCCAGCAACATAGCCATTACGCCAACTGCTGGTCCCTAAGACCATAATTTAATACATAGGAAATCCACGAACTCTTTTAAAAAATTGTTACTACAGGGAGCATGTGCTCACTAGATAGAGACAGAGAAGGAAAGTGAGAAAGCAACTCCCACCCCTCCCCAAGGGAAACAGCCATGCCATAGTCTCTTCTCCATTGTCCTCTCAGGATTTGGAACATGCAAACACATGTGCACCACCATATTTTTTAATCCACTAGTGGTGTGGGATAGCTTTGGCGATGTCCAGGTTCTTCGTGTTTTGGACAAAGAACTGAATGAAATACATCAATAGCAAAAGTAAAGGATAATTTATTAAGAAAAAGCAAAAGTACACTCTGAGATGTGGGAGCTGATGCAAGTGGACAGAGAGAGGAGGAGTGGCTCAAAGGCTCTGGCAGTTACAGTCTGTGAAGTTTATCATTTTTTTTTCAATCTAGATTGTGTCAGTTGCTCACTGGCTGAACCCACTGATTGTTCTCTCACTAGGCCCACTAATTAATCTCATTGGCTATATGAAATCTGGCTTAGTCATCTAGACATACCCCACTGGAAATCTCCCCTACATTACCTTGGGCAAGGAATTTACGGCCCTGATCAGTTTTTCAATCTAGCCATGTAGGCAGATGCTCCAGCCCCCTTACCCACTTCCATTTTCTAGATTTCTTCCTGCCTCGCTGGGTCTGGGACTCGAACAGTACAGTTGGCCATGTGAAATCCAGCCACCTTAACCACCGTATCACTAACTGGACCAAAAATCTTTGATCTTTAGCATCTTAGACTGAACAGAGACAAACAGTTTGAAATGAAAATGAGGTGTTTGAACCCTCAGCTTCCTGCAGACAGGACATAGGCTGCAAAGTTACTCAACTACAAACAGAAGCTCTTTCTTATAGCAAATGGATGATTCAGAGGGTAGAACTAAAAGCTGAGGTGAAAGCAGAAACTTCAAGAATTAGTATGGTCTGCTGACTGCTATATGCCTCACATTTTCCTCCCTCCACCTTTGAAATGTAAATGTCGATCCCAATTTTCCTGTACCCGATTCATTCATCATCATATATGGGAGACAGATGATCAGTCTCTTCAATTCACCTGGACCTGATTTAGATGATAGAATTCTGTACTTCAAGCCTGAGCCTGTGCAGTAATAGCATGGGACCAAGGACCTTGGAAGAGAAGTAAGTATACTTTACATGAATTACTTGGAGCTAGAGAGGGCTAACCTATTATAGTTATACTCCAAATATGGCCCCCAATAAATATCCCCACACACAAGACTTATGCCATCTGCAGTCCCCTCCCATCATGAATCAGGACTGTGTCTAGGACCTGTTGTAATCATCAGAATGCAGTGGAGGAGACTCAAACCTGAGTCTTAAGAGGGCTAAAGTTTCTGTTTTCATATTTTGGAAGCCTTCAGGCCCCACATAGAGTTCAGCTGTCTTATTAAAAAGTCCAGATAGGGATCAGCAGTTGGAGTAATGGCTATGTCACTGGACTCCCATGTTATTGACTGTGGTTCGAGTCCTGGACCCGGTGTCTTAAACTCACTCCAGGCAAGTGTGTGTGCATGCCCAAGATCCCGTGAGGAGAATGGAGAAGGGATTGTGGCATGGCCATCCCCCCTGGAGGGTGATTTCTCGCTTTCTCTCTCTGTCTCTGTATTTCTGGTGAATGAACATGCCCTATAGAAAAAAAAAAAAAAAAAACCTCTCAAAAACCAACCAAACAAACAAAAACCCAGATAGACAGACCACATGGAGAGAAAAGCAGATAATTCCTAAGATTACATAGAGAGAGAAAGAAAGGACATGCAAATCTAGTCAGATGTCCATGTGTCTACAGTCAAGCCCTTATAGCTACTTCCGTCAAGGTATCAAACATTTAAGTGACCCATCATGAGAGTTCCAGTCCAATTAAACTCCTAGATGACTACCAGTCAACATCCACCATTAAGTGGGGCAGAGCTGACTAGCCTAGCACAGCCAATACCATGGAATCTTGAGAGATAATAAGATGGTTGTGTTAAGTCACTAAATTTTGGAGTTACTTGTTACACAATAATAAATGACTCACGTATCAAATAAAAGTGGAACTTCCATATTTTGGAAGTCAGACTCAAGTATAATAAAATAATTAAAAGGTAAACTACAAACTATGGAAGAGTATGTGCGTAATACAAGTAGTTAATATCTTTAAAATGAACAGAGATCATTATAAAACCTAAACAAAATTCCCAAATCTTCCAAAAGAAAAAATGGACAAAGGACATGTCTATCTACTCACAGCAGGGAAAATCACCTGGCTAATAAGCATGAATAAGTTTTAATCATTGTTTAAGAGACTATTAATATTCAAGTGCTATTGATGAGAATGTAAAGTACTATCATATATTGACATGCCATTTCTATGAATATATTAGATCATTACAGACCCAAATAAATAGGTAAGTAAAAAAATGTTAATTTTAAACTTAATGTCCAATAATACAGAAACGGTTTTAAAAATTATGGAATACTTATATTCAAGGACATTCTGTATCTTACAAGTATTAAAGAAAATTCAGGTAGCTTGCTTATCATGTTAAGTAATAAAAAGCATAATATAAAATTATACACACATATATATGATTTAGCTTTAATTTACACAGCTTGATACACATTTGAAAAATAAATAAATATGTAAGTATATGTACATAACAAGATTGAAAGGAAATAGGCTTGTTAAATGGAGCAGTAGAATTATAACTATGTCTCTTTTATACTCCCCTAAATTTTCTAGGACTACATTTCTCTCACACTCTGTTTCAGTTACACTGAATAAGCTATTCACTTAGTTGACGATGAGTAATTCCCCAGCTAGAAATATTTAATAAAATGACATCTTTTGAAATTTGGAAGGGAATTTAAATATGACCTAGACTGATCTACTTTTCAAAAGACGAAGAAAAGGGTTTAGAAATTTAGGTGCTAGTTGAAGTAAATAAAAGCAGAGCTTTACTTAGAACTCAAATTCTTTGCCATCCGACCTGTGGATCCTCTTTTACTGCTTTATCAACTACCTAGAATAGTGATTCAAATAAGATGTAAAGACTAAATAGAGGACCTGTCATTCTGAGAAAGGCTTCACTCTGGTGTACCTTTAAATTTGCATTCAGATCATTCTGATTTTAAACAATAAAATTATATGTAACAAGCGGATATATGCTGTTTTCTGTGCTGTAACAGTTTAATTAAAATTTTCCACTAACATAACTTCCCAGGCTTTTATATTTTCTTTTAGTTTACATTTAATTATTATACTTTCAGCTAAATTTCACACCCACTTTTTTTTTGTATTACTGACATCTTAAATCACTTTGCTTTTTCTTCATAGCTTTTTTCCCCCCACAATACTTAATATAAGCAGAGAAAGAATATTAAATATACTTAGACACATTTTCACTTGAAGACATTTGGATGCATTTTCAATTTATTAGTAATTAAATTTGTTTGTGTTTTTTGAACAAATTATTTTGCTTTTCCTAGTCTTACACCTCTAATACAAGGGGAGACACCTTCAGTTCAGGGTCATTTTGTGGATCTTGGCTTTGAAGGCTATCTTTTGATTTTGTATCTGGAGAAACTGAACTCGTCCTTTTCCTTTCTGCTAAGCTTAGATAACTGCCTTGGCACCTAACTCTTGTTGAAGTTGAATCTAAGTTCCTCCTCATTATTCCCTTTAGATTTATGCACATATTTCTCAACTTTACCTCTGATGCAGATATGTCTGTTTTTAAAATGCTCGGGTGTTTTTCTTTCATTTTCACTTCTGGTGGAAATAATGCCATTTTACTTTTTCTGTCTGGCACAGCTTCTGACTGGTATTCATCTAAGGGTGATATTTTGCTCTCTTCTGTTATTTCCAGGCTAGGAATACTTCCAAATGAACTACCTTCGTGTGGCACTGTTGAGTCATCACTTTTAGGAAGAACAGCGGTTAAATGATCTTGGGCTGTGTGGCTCAATGTCGGTACAATCAATTCTTTCTTCTCATCACTATCGAGTAACTAGAAAATATAGCAATAAAACATGCTATCAATGAATAATTAACTAGAAAATGCTTACAAGTAATAAAATGACTTAAAATCAACTGTACCCCATCCTTTGTCATAATGTTACTATTGATATTTGTAAGTTATTACATTTTGTAGTAAAAGAAATGATAAATTCACTTGCCTGAAGTCATAGGCCATAGAATATTTTACATTAACATGCTAAAACAGTGGTTTATAAAGCAATAGTTCTCAAATGTCCAAATTGTATAAGTCAGCACCATCTCAAAACAGAAAATCCAGGCTGACATTTTACTATTATTAAATTATCACCAAAATATCATGAAACGAGAGAAAGTTTAATAGTGAAATAGTACACACACACACACATTACACAAACAGACCCAATATCCTAAAGTTACAACTCTACCGTAAAATAAAGAAAAACGTAAAACAAAATAGAACAAAAAATGGTATCATAAAGTAAAAGACAGCTGGTTGAGCTAAATGAATTTAGCTTATGAGAAATTCTCCATGCTTTTTCCTCCTCCTCTCCTTGAGCTGGGGCAACCCGTACCTACTGACTCTTCAACTGATATTTGAGAGCCACTGACCTCAAGATGGAAATTATGAAATTTGTCAAGCAGTAGAGAAGAGCCATTTACTTTCTATTTACATGGAAAATTTACTCCATCATAGAATGAGTATCTTCTCTGTACAATTAACTGAAAAGCAACTTACATTATATGAACTCTATTTTCTGTTTATTTCTATTATAAAATACATAATATTCCTGGGCAAAGTTTACAATCTGATAAACTAAGATTCTGATGAGAAAGAGTCAAGAATGAAGTTAGATCTATGACATCTCTAAGATCTTTTGCAGAACTTCATGCTTTTTTCTTTCTTGTTTCCTCTTTTTCTCAACAATTTTTGTCCCCTATTTTCATATGTGTTTTTAAATGTTAGTATTTTATGCAGAAACTTCTCCTTCAAGAGTATAATTTAACATAAAAAAATGGGTAACTCTGCAGATACTGCTATAACGGAAATAACCGAGAATCAGCTGAGTAACTTCTCAGGTGTCTTCTACTTTGTACCTATAACTACTTCTTCTAGTTACACATATTTTATCTCTTTATAAAATAATGACTATGGAAGTTCTATTCCGGATTCCCTTACCTCACTTGAGGTACTTGCCATTCTCTCGCTTTTAAAAGTGACGTCTGTTTAAAAATTAATGAAAATATTTTATTTCACATAAAACAATTCACGCATTATTTACATATATGCAAATACTATTATAATTTTTCTCACCAAGAATAAGGAGCAACTTAAGTCAAAGCAGCTATCCAGAGACACTACAGAGTAAAAGCAGGCCAATGAATCTCAGGGAAGACGGAGGGTGGGGAATGGTAAATGAGCAAGTGTGGGGATAAAATGAAGACATGCATAAAATGAAAAGATTTTAATATAAAGCATAAAAACAGATATAGATATATTTTGTCAAAGTTGAGGGGAAATAAAACAAATCCAAAATAGTAAGTGATTCTGCTAGTTTTGGAAGAGAAAGGTTAATGAAATCAGAGAAAATAGGACAATTCAAGACAACTTGACTGAAATGCCAATAAAATTTCTCAGAAATATATACCTAATAAGTATAAAAGGAAAAAGAAAAAAAAAGAATAAAGAGTTGAGATACTGGGCTAGCAGGTGGCATGGAGGTCAGTTAAGGGACTGGATCCCACATGGCCTGCTATGTGATTTGAGTCCAGATCCAGTGGCTTGAGAGTCATGTCAGGACTCTGTGAGTACGTGCCCAGAATCTTGGGAGGAGACTAGAGAAGAGGAGACTGTACTGGGGAGTGATTTCTCACTTTCCCTCTCTCTGTCTATTCCTCTCTGGTGAGTACACACACCCTATAGTAAAATCTGGAAAAAGAAATTGAGACACAAAGAAATACATAATTCTTTTTTTTTTTTAACAGCGATTTTGCTATAGGGCAAAATAGCGCTGGAGAGACAGAAAACAAGAAATTGCCCTCCCCCCACCCACCCCCCACCCCAGGGAATGGCCACACCACAATCCCTTCTCCTCCATTCTCCTCTGGAAATCTTGGGCACACACACACACACACACACACACACACACACACACACACACATGTCTGGCATGAGTTTTAAGCCGCCGGGTCTGGGACTTGAACCATGGTCAACTATGTGGGAGTCCAGTGATGTAACTGTTATGCCATTTGCTGGTCCCAGAAATACAATAATTCTAATTTTAAAAATTTACTGTGCTGACAACTAGCTGCGTGAATTCAGTAAGCTCTTTTTTCTTCTTGCAATTGTGGTAATATTTAACATGAGACTCTTAAGAATTTTTAAGTATAAAATACAGTAATGTTAACTATAGGCACGATGTTGTACAGCAGATCTTTAGAATTTCATCATGTTGTATCATGGAAACTATATATGTTGAATACAATTCCTCACTTGCTCTTCCCCCTAACCTTGGGCAACCACTATTCTACTCTCTACTTCTTGTTTGACTATAATGATATACTTTGTATATGTGGTATCTTTCTGCAACTGACTTATTTCACTTAGCATAATGTCCTCAAGTTCATACACATTGTCTCATATGGCAGGATTTCCTTCTTTTTTAATGCTGAATAATATTCCATTGCATGTGTATACTATATTTTATCTATTCATTGGTGGGAGGACATTTAGGTTGTTTCCACATGTTAGCTGTAGTAAGTAACATGACAATGAACACAGGGGTGCAAATATCACTTTGACATCCTGATTTCAGTTCTTTTAGATAAATACCCAGAGGTAGAATCACAGGATCATAAAGTGAATTCATTTGTTCCTTTTTTTCTTTCTAGGCAAGGACTTTAAAGAACTGAATACTACTACTGGTAACATCAAAAACCATCGTAATATATACAACACCATCATTTCACGCCAAGAGAAAACTCTTCAGTGACAGTATATGTTGTATCCTCTGACTTCCAAGAGGTGGGTACACTCTATAAGGGCCCCACTGGGACTTCAGTGAACATGCTTCTTCCCTGATGTAAAGTCCCCTCTCCCTAAGTAAAGTATGGAAGGAGAGAGGAGTGTGTATCCAAAGGAAGGGGGTAAGATTGTGGACTACTTTCAGAAACATGTCGGGGTCCTTGTGCCAGGACTCACAGCTTCAGGGCAATGGCCTGCAAGTACTTGGGCTGCTTTCTGTCACAGACTTTGTCAAAGCTCAGCTGCAACCCAACCTCCATGACCAAGATCTTCGTGGCACTGTCCAGGAACAAATGCTTCATCTCGGCATAGTGCCACTCGCCTTGCCTCTTGCTGGGCACTTGACTTGTGGGTTTATAGTATAGGTAGAGGTCGGCATTCATGCAGTCGTCCAGGCACACCGCCTCTAGTTGGGCCCACTGTCCCACTAGGACAGTGGGGCCAAGTGACGGGCACTGGACCAGGGATACCCAGCCTCATGATATGAGAGCTCTGGAGAACTGCAGGATAGTACCTAGGGGAAGTGAAATATGATTCCACAGCCTTTCTGTAGACGACCAGGTAGCTTGTGTCTAAGCCACTGCTTACTGATGCTGTTGTATCTTGCATATACCCAATGAGACTACCACAAGTCGGGAGCTTGCACGTTGATGCCTTCACTGCCATCTGTGATTGTCAAAGTCCAAATGGGCATTAAACCTCATGGGTTGCAGAGTGCAGATCCTGGGCAGTGGGCAAGTGGGAGAGACTATTTTTTGTTGGGGCCACTCGGGAGGGGGGGGGTGGGGATGTAGTTGTTGCTGGGACTAGCCCTATTTGACATTTTTTAAAAAGAAGTTTTTGCCTTTGGGTGTTTGTACTCCCAGAGAAAGGGAGAGAAAGATACAGAGACAGTGAGAGGGGAAAATGAGAAATCACCCCCCCACCACCACCACCAGGGGGATGACTATGTGGCAATCCCTTTAGTCCATTCTCCTCCGGAGATCTTGGGCACACATGCACATGCACCCAGCATGAGTTGTAAGTTGCTGGGTCTGGGGCACAAACCCTCTGATTATCATCTTAAAGAAATGTGTGTTTAATACACTAGATAACTTTTAATCGTGATATTTAAAGTTTCTTTATGTTTTTTTTTTTATTTGCTATTGCTATAGTGTTGTAGAAGTTCCTTATACATTTTTAATATTAACCCCTTATCAGATACAAGAGTTCAAAATATTTTCCCCCATTCTGTAGGTTGCCCCTATTGTTTTCCTTTACCATGTAGAAGCTTTTTAGTTTGATGTAGTCCACTTGTCTATTTTTTCTTTTGTTTTCTGTGCTTCTGATGTTTTAGTCATGAAATTTTCCCCATACCAATATAATTGAGCTTTTCCCCTGTTATCTTCTAGCAACTTTGCAGTTTCAGGTCTTCCAGTCAAGTCTTTAATCCATTTGAGTTAATGTTTGTGTCTGGTATAGAATAAGGGTTCAATTTTCATTCTTCTGGATGTGGATATTTAGTTTTCTGGAACATCATTTTTTTTTTCAAAAGACTATCTTTTCTTCACTAGGGTTTTTTGTTTTGTTTTGTTTTGTTTTGTTTTGTTTTTATCTTTCTCAAAGATCAGATGGCCATATTTGCATTGGTTTATTTCTGGGTTTTCTATTCTGTTTCATTCATCTGTATGTGTCTTTATGTCATACCATACTGTTCTAATATATTTGTAATAGATTTTGAAACCAGTAAGTGTAATGCCCTCTAATTTTGTTCTTTCTTAAGATTATTTTGGCCATTCAGAGTCCTTGTGGTTTCATGTAAATTTAAAAAAAGATTTTTTTTATTTCTGTCAAAAACACCATTGGAATTTTTATAGGGATTTTGTTGGATCTTTGGGTAATGTAGACATTTTAACAGTATTACTCTTCTTCCTCCAATGATTTCTCATGCTGCAATCATTTTCCATGTGTCCACCCCAGCAGGATTTGGGGCATGCACACACATGCATCCCGTATGTTTTCAAGCCTCCAGGCCTGGGATTCTAATTACAGTTGGCCATGTAAGATCCAGCTCCCTAAGCACAGGACTTAACTGCTGTGCTACAAAGTCCTTCCTCCCTTTTCCTTCTGAGAGTTCCATAATGCATATACTGGTCCACTTAATGATGCCACATATATCTCTTAAACTTTCTTTACTCTTTTTCAACTCTGACTGGACAATTTCCAATGACCTTGAGCTTGCTAATTCTTTTTCTGCTTGCTCTAGTTTGAATCCCTCCCACCCCAGTGCAATTTTTTAGTTAAGTTATTATATCTTTTGGATCTATGATTTCCATTTGATGTTTCTTTATATTTTCTATCTCCTTACTAAAATTCTCACTTTGTTCATGCATTGTTCTCACGACTTTGCTAAGCATCTTTAGGAAGGTTCATTTGAATTCCTGTCAGGTAAGTTCATATACCTTCATTTCATTTAGGTCAGTTTTTTAAGATTTATCTAACTTTTTGGTAACATATTTTCTGTTCTTTCCTTCTCCTTGGCTCTCTCTGTTGGTGTCTTCACATTAGACAAAACAGCCATTTCTCTCTGTATTCAAGTACTGGCTTAAAAAATTTTTTTTAAAAGAAACATAAAGAAAAAACCCTCAACCATCAACCTAGCTAGAGATTCTGGGGCCACTCAAACTTTCTTGCTAGTTCAAACTGTTGTCTTTGTTTTCAGAGGCCCCCTGGTGCCTAGAATTTGTGGGGTTCCACCAGCACTCCAAGAAAGGTGAGACAGATGCCAGTATCTTGGGCAGCCCCCAGAAAAATCTGAACACTGGACATACAATTCCTTCCTTTCCCTTCCCTAGGGAGAAGGGTGGGAGCAGGGAGAGATTTTTTCTTTGTACAGAGCCGAGCGGTGGAGTTGTAATGCGTGCCAGTTTGCTAGTTCAAATCATACTCTGTTCTCATTGTCCTCCAAGCGTCTGGTCTATTTCAGGTTCTATTAGTGCTCTGAGATACCTAAGTCAGGGCTTTCAACAGTTCCCAGAAAAATCAGAACATTGGATTATGACCTTTATCCTTTCCTTTCTCTATAGAGAATCTGGGAGCTGGGAATTTCTTCTTGATCATATGGTGCTGGGCCAGGGAGGGCTGTCTCAAATATTACAATAGAAGTTCAATGTAGCTGGTTTTGTGCTCATCTGGGATGTAGAAGCCCTTTGATTAGTTTCTGGATTTCTCCTAAAGGGAACTGTTGTGTCTTCTTGCTGAACTGGGGTTTCTGTGAGAAGGGTCAGGAACTTCCTATTTTGCTCTCTTGCTAACATCATCCCCACAGCTCATTTTTCTGAACCATGGTGGTTCATAGGTAAAATGGATATCTTGTAGGTATGATACAAGTATATGAGGGAAATTCAAAAGTTTGTCAGAAAATAGAATTAAAGTGTAAGTTCATTTTGGTGCAATCATTGATATCTATAGATAGCTTTTTCATAAAATACATTTCCACAAACTTTTTGAAGACTTATAGATAAGGTTAAATGGTTAAATAGATCCAGCTTATAGATAAGATCAAGTATGGTTAAACACTTGAGCTCTGGGTCAGCTTGTGGCACTGAGGTTAAGGTGGCTGGATACCACATGGCCAACAGATCAGTTCAAATCCCAGCCCCGGAGGCTAGTAAAATATGCCAGGTGTGCTGTGTGTGTTCTCAAAATCCTGAGAGGAGAATGAAAGAGAAGGGATTGTGGCAGGGCCAACCTCTCTTAAGAGTGATTTTTCCCTCACTCTCTCTCTCTGACTCTCTCCAATGAGTGCATATGCCCTATAGCAAAAGAAAACAAACAAACAAACAAACAAACAAAGAAAAGAAAAAAGAAAAAGAAAAGAAAAAAAACCTTGAGTTCTTGGGTCACACTAGGTTTAAATTCAACCCATATCAATTAATGGCTATGTGACCTCTTGGTTGGTTGGTTACTTAATATGCTTGATCCTGAGTTTCCTCATCTGTTAAACTGTGAAGCATAGCTCCCTCAATTAATTACTGTTGGGACCTACTTCCATAATCCAAGTGAAGAAACTGAAACAGTGATCAATAAATATTAGCTATAATACGGGAGGCTATAGAAATACCGTAAAGGAAAAAGTCCCTAGACGATCCAATAAGACTTGAAGTAAATGCTCTGGATAAGTGAAAAAAAGGAAAAAGGGAGGCCCAGCAGGCAGCATGGACGATAAAGTAGCTGGATCCTATATGGCTGACTCCACAGTTTGAGTCCCAGGCCCAGGAGCTTGAAAATTACTGGCACATGTGGGTGCATGCCCAAAATCCCAAAAAGAGAATGGTAAAGAAAGGACTGTGGCATGGCCATCGCCCTAAGGGTAGAGATGATTTCTCTCTCCCTCTCTCTGTTTCTGTCCCTGTCAAGCATACATGCCCTATAGCAGAAACCAAAAACAAAAATAAAAACACGGCACCACCAATAAGTGAAAGAAACTACTCTCCATCCTCCCTAATGATACTGAAGAGGAAAACTGTGATCATCCAACAGCTAAAAATGCAATGTTTCAGGTAAAGAGTGGACTAAAGATGCAATACCAACTGATAAGAGTCCCAGATGTTAAAAATGAATAGATTAAAAACCTGATATTACCAGGGAAGTAGAAGTAGAGAGGAAAGATGATTAACCTGTGCCAAAAGCCTTATTATAATAAATAAGTACTCTATATCTATAGAATCCAAGACTCTAAATATATACTACTATTCATTTTAAAGAATGGTATGATATTTTAACATGCTTTTTAAGTGAATCTCTTGAGAAAAAAAAATTTTTTTAATGAGAAAGGGTGATGGCCATCCTGCAATCCCTTGTCCTCTCAGGATTTGTGGCATATACGCATAAGCGCCCAGCATGCTTTTCAAGCTTCTGGATCCAGTGCTCGAGCCACATAGTTGGTCATGTGGGATCCAGCTGCCTTACCTTCCACACCACCTGGCTGGACCCAAGAGAAAGATTTTTAAAAGACTGCATATACAGTATTTTTCTTAATTAAGTCTCTTACTGATAATTTATGGTAAGTTCTCAATTTTGATGCTATTGTGTTGTTGGAAAAGTCATGATGGATTTTTGTATAGAAAAACAGAAAAATACATCATGACTTTTCTGACAACCAGTATTTTAATTTCCTCTCCTTTTTCTGGCACTTTCTCTTTCACACTCACATATACAAACACACACACACACACACACCTCGACATAACACAGAACTCTATAGTTCACAATGTTTAATAAAGATACCTGATCACCGATCATAGTTCAGATTTAACTTTTTTTCTTAACATTTTTAAGATTTGACAGTTCGTCCTTAAAGCAGCAGCCCTATGGGAGATGGTCACACCACAATCCTTTCTCCTCTATTCTATTTCTCCTCCTTTCAGGATTTTGGGCACACATGCACATGTGCTTTGCACATTTTTCAATCTGCCAGATCCAAGACTTGAACCAGGTACTGCGCTGTCGGGAAAGTCATGACACATTTTTTAATAGAAAAATACGTCATGACTTTCCTGATGACCTAGTAGTTGGCCGTATGGAATACAGCTGCCTCATTCACCATGCCACACTTTAATGCTGACCTGCATTAAAACAAAAAAGAAAGAAAAAAAAACTCTTAATTGGGTCTAAGCCTTCTCTCTGGGAGTATAACAAAATAAATACTACATATCAAAATTTCACTATAAATGTATATTTATTCCCTAACAAAATATAGAATCAGGGGCCAGCAGGTGGCATGGTAATTAAGGTGCTGAATTCCCACATGGGTGACTGCAGTTCAAGTCCTGTACCTGGTGGTTTCAAAATCACGCTGGGCAGGTGTGCATACATGCCTAAAGTCCTGAGAAAAGAATGAAGGGGAAGGGATTGTGGCATAGCCATCACCCCTAGGGGTGATTTCTCATTTTCCCTCTCTGTCTCTCTCTAGCAAGCACACGCTCCCTATGGCAAAAACCTAAATAAAGAAAAAAAATCAACTTAGAGCAAATAGCTAATTTTCTTTTTGCAATATAACCACTCTGACTTAAAGATCTTAATGATAAACATAAGAAATCAAATTAGTTTCTTACCTGATGACACATGCTTAAACCTCTCTTCAGAAGGACTAAAGTCTAGGCTTCCAAATATCTCACTTGAATTACTTTCCTAGAAGCCAAAAAAAAAAAAAAAAAAAAAAAAGCACATATTGGGTGCAATGTTTAAAGAGCTAAAATATTTTGCTGTACTTTAATAACTTATTTTAGTACAATTTAGTCCTCCTCCCCACTAAATTTACAGAAGACAAGAAGGAGATGAGTCTGTGAACAAACGCAATCCAAAGAGCACTATTTTAAAGAGCAGTAGCAGAGGATAGCCAAGAATGAATAGGATATCTGAACGATGACTGCATGAGCAATGAAGATTACAAGAGAAATTACGTAATATTATAACTTCAAGGGGTATAGAGAATGACCTCAGGGAACAGATTACTTTTCACTGGAATACGTTCATTAGGGCCTATGACTTGAAAAGTACTGTGTTTTTATGAAACTGCAATGAGAACTGTAAGGTAAAGAGATCACCGGGCTCTTACGAAACACTGCTCTTTTTGTTGTTGTTTTGACTTTTATACAAAACTATTTTTTTTTATTGTGATTTCTGGTTTACATACACACTGCGATTTCTGATTATACATCTTAGCGGGACATGGCATGGTTTTTCAAAGCATGTGTACATAGTTTCCTTAATGAGGAGATCCCCAAGTTTTTTCTAAAATACTAATTCTGTATTAGTAAATACGAATCAATCTATCCCACAGCAGCACAGCTCTATCTGATCAGCACAGAGCACTGGAAAACCATAACAACATCAGTATGTTATTGCTACCATTTCGGGGCTGTGATCTTGGTGTTTTATCTAGCCACTGATATACACAGCTATAGGTCAAAACAAGTCAGATGGTATTTCTAAATATTTAACCACTCAAATATCTGATAAAGGTCTAGTATCCAAAACACAAGAAGAAGTTTTACAACTCAACAATAAAAAAAGAAAATCCAATTTTAAAACTGGAAAATGATTTGAATAAACATATGTCCAGAAAAGATACACAAATGACCTGTAAATACATAAAAAGATGTTCATATCATTAGTTACTAGGGAAATGCAAATCAAAACCACAATAAATAAGCCACTTAAATCTGAGGGGTGCCCTGCCGTGTTCAGGAACCAAGGCAACTGAAGAATCTCTCCTCTAAAGCCCAACTCCCATACCCAAATCTCAGACAGGTAGGGCAACCTCTGTCCTCTCTCTGCCTCTTTACATTTTTTCCTTTTTCTAAAATTTTAAAATACTTCTCACCTCTGACCTCTCCTTTCTCTTGCTAATTTCAGAAGCCATTTAAATCTGAGGTATGCCCTGCTGCCTTTGGTTTTAATATTTTGGTTTTTAAAAAACTTTTCTCCCCTTTTTTTTTTTCCCCTTTGTTTTCTTTTCCTTTTCCTTTTTTTTGGTGGGGGGATTTCTTTTTTTAATTTTTAATTTTTAAAATTATTATTCATACATTAAATTGCTATACATCATTATACTGTGAAGAAACTCTACCCAGCATGCTAGACCTTTTCTTGGTTTTTAAACCTTGCTTTCTCACTCTGCTACGCAGTCTCCACACACTGAGTGTTTAGACAGGCCTAGGTGCACAATAGCCAAGCTTTTAGGGTCATATAAATCTTCAACCCTTACTGAACCTGCTGCCCAAAAGAAGAAACTCCTCTTTGTAAATCTGACCTCAAAATCACTTTCTGTGGATGCCATATTGCAAAACACAATAGAGGAGAGAAATTGTCACAGATGTACCTTACAGTATAGGGAAGCATGTGATCTCTGGTTGTAGAAACCTTCTCCAACCAATTAGCCAAAAGAAAATACACCACCAAATGACTAAAATTTAGAGAAGGGAGACTGCAGAGTGAGCTGCAGGAAGAAGTCTGGATCTGCAGAGAAAGTGTGGCTCGTCTCCTCCCATATGCCTCTGAACTCTCAGTGGAAACTCCACAGCTCAGCCCAGGTACCTCTATTCCCTAGAAACTGTGAGGCTTTTGTAATATCCACTGCCAAAGTCAAAAGCACAGGTTACTTGGTGAGCATCAGGGAAATGCCACTGCAGAGAAATTGCAGATCACTTCCTCCTGCATACCTCTGAACACTCAGAATTAACTCCAAGAAACTAGGAAGAAATGTAAAATCCGTTGGATGACCAGAAACCACCGCAAAAGCACATGAAATATGAGAAACCAAGAAAACATCTCTTCTCCAAGAGAAAAGAACAACCCTTCATGGAACTCATAGAAATATCCAATAAAGAATTCTGAATATTCATAGTGACAAAACTAAGTGAGGTACAAGAGATGAGAGACAATGAACTCCAGAAGGTACAAGAGAAGAGAGACAAAGAATTCCAAAAGGTGAGGAAGTTCTTTCACAATTTGAAAGAAGAAATACCATAAAAAAGAATCAAATGGAATTGTGAGAGATGAAGGCTGTAATATAGGAAATATAAACCTCCCTCAAAAGCATGAAAAGCAGATTAGATCATGTAGAAGATCAAATCTTGGATGTTGAAGACAAAACCTCTGACCTAGAAAAAAAACAAAAAAACTAAGAAAATAATCCCCAAAAAACAATAATATATGAGAAATATTAGATACCATTAAGCGCCCAAACATCCAGATAATTGGTATTCCAGAAAGTAAAGAAACTAATAAGGGCATTGATAATCTATTTCACGAAATCCTGGAAGAAAACATTCCAAACCCATTCAAATATCCAGACCCAAGAAATACAAAGGACTCCTAATAGAATCAATCCAAGAAGATTTTATCCAGGGCACATCATAGCCAGATTGGCCAAAACCACAGACAAAGACAAGATACTACAATTGACAAGAGGGAAATGTCAGGTCACTTACAAAAGTTATCCCATCAGGTCAACATCAGACTCTCACTGAAAACAATGCGAACAAGGAAAGAATGGAAAAATATATTCAAAGTGTTAAGTGAAAAACAATTTCAACCAAGAATACTATACCCAGCAAGATTATCTTTCACATGCGAAGAAAAGAAAAACACTCTCAGATAAACAAGAAGTTCTAAAGGGAGTGCTATACCAGAAAAACTAAAGACAGACAGAAATAAGAGAACAAAAGCAACCAAGAAAATGACCAACTTAATGTTAGGGACAAGTCTGTAAATACCAATAATAATATTGAATGTTATCTTTCAGGATTTAAACAGAAAGATCTGACCAGAGTAACACTGCAAATTCAACGGAAGAGAGATTAATTACATGAGACCGAACTGGTGAAAAAGAATTTTATGGCTTTTGACTAAAACGTTACTGATTTCCTTCTATGCTTTGTTTTCTAAATTTAAGGATTTTGCTTTCTTTTAAGCTGTTCAGAGGTTCGGCAATTTGTTAAAATGGGTGTTTATTTTTTGCTTGCTTGTTTGTTTTTTTAAATTGAAACAAGGAGTTTTCTCCCTTCCTGACCCCTCTGGAATTGGAAAGTATTTGTGAGTATTCTTATTTTGTAGCAGAAAGGCTATTTGCATAAGTTCAATAATACCTGTTGCCTTGCATTAGAAATTGGAAATACTTGCTACTGCCAGGTCTTTGACTGGAATGTCATATCTGAAGATATGGCCAGAAACCTATGAAACTAAGGTATATATCTCAAGAAAGCCAACAGAAGTTCTTGAAAGACTGTCTAGCACCATAAACAGTTCTGCTTGTCAGAGAGGATCACAGAAGCTATATGAAAGAATTTGTACCATAAAATAACCTGCACTTTTCCAGCCCAGTATCATAATCAGTAGAGATTGCAAAAGAGCAGCCACAACCAGAGGATTACCTTGAGGAAGACTTTGAAGTAAGAAAAAGAGACCAATCTTTGCTAGCAGATTGTATATCACAGAATACTAGGTAGGCAGGGCTGAATTGAGAGGGTTTATGTGTGAATTGTGTGCTGGGTGTTTGCTTTGCAACAGTTTGAATAGTTAACATGTAAATATTTTCTCAAGAATAGTTTAAAACATATAGTCTCTGTTGTTATAGAGTCACGAACAAAATTATAACAAATATTTTGAAAGTTATCATTAAAACGCAGTTTTTTGAAAGTTTGAAAGTTGTTTATTAACTTTCTAGAATTATGGAGTATGAACAAAATTTTTTGATATGTAAAGTAAATGTTTGTGAGAAAATATAAAAACAAACAAACCTCAGTAAGATACCACTTAAAACTCACTAGAATGGCTATAATAGTAATAGCAATAATTTTTTAAAAGGAAAATAACACGTGTTGATAAAAATTATGAACCTGCAGACATTGCTGGTTGGAAAGCAAGATAATGCAGCTACTGTGGAAAAGTTTAAGTAGGGAATTACCATATGAGCCAGCTTTCACTTCTAGTTATTACCCAAGAGAATTAAAAACACATTCACGCAAAAAACTTGCACATGAATAGTCACAGCAGCATTATTCATAGTAACTTAAAAATGAAAACAATCCAAGTGTCCATCAGCAGATGAATGTATAAACAAAATATGCTCTGTCCATACAATGAAATGTTATTTGGAAATAAAAAGAAATGAAGTACTTATGTGTGCTACAATGGGGATAAACATGGAAGACATTATGTGAAAGAAGCAAGTAACAAAGGATCACATATTATATCATTCCATTTAAATGAAATGTCATGTCTACAATAGGCAGATCTAGAGATATAGAGTAGATTAGTTGTTGCATAGGGCTGAGAGAATTTGAGAGGATAGTGTTGGTGTTATTTGGTGTAGGAAATTTATTGTGGTGATGGATACATAACTTGGTGAATATACTAAAGACCATAAATTGTACATTTTAATGGATGAATTACATTATATGTGAACTATATCTTAATAAAGCTACCAGAAAATTAAATCTTATAAATTATTAATCACTATTTACTGAATGGTACATTACCAAAATAGGAAAGTACATGAGCCATGAATAATATTTGTATATCAAGAGCAGATAAGCAATACTTGATTACTATATCATGACCTTCTTAATAGAAAGTATTGAAAGCTATATACAGAAGAATATATTTTTATCAATTACCTTAATATCACTATGTTCCAGTTTGGGGGTAAGAGCCTGTTCTAAATAGCTAGCTTTCTCTATCCATGTACCAAGATTTCTGTATTCTTTTTTCATTTTTTCCAGTCTAAAAAAAGAAAACAGTTATAGATTTTAAAAAGCAAGCGACAGAAGAATATATATATATATAGTATGATTCGCAGGAGAATATATACCATATGGTCCATTTTAGAAGTTCTAAAAGAGACAAACCAACAATGTATTTTCTGGAAAGGCAGTCAAAGGAAAGGGTATGATTACAATAAAACCAGGGTGGTTCTTACTTGTGAATGGTTAGGAAGAGGGATGCAATCTCATAGGGGCACACAAAACACATTTCTGATATTAGTAGTGTAATGTTTCTTAACCTATATCATAAATAGCTAGGTAATGTCATTATCATTATCTAAGCTGTATATACATGTTTTCAAAATTATTCAGTACGTATTATTCTTAGTACGTAAAATGTATGTCTTAGTCTATTCAGACTGCTATAGCTGAATACCATAGACTGGTATTAAACAATAGACATTTATTCCTCACAGTTCTGGAGGCTGGAAAGTTCAAGACCAAAAGGCTGGTAGATCCAGTGTCTGGTGAAGGTATTCTTCCTGGTTTGTTAATGGTCTTTTCCTGAACTCTCACAGTGTGGAGAAATTTTCCTCTTTTTTTCTTTTTGAGAGATTTTTGCTATAGGGTGTATGCACTTGCCAGAGAGAAAGAAAAACAGAATGAGAAATCACCTCTCAGGGGATGGTCACATTGCAATTGTTTCTCCTCCATTCTCCTTTTGAGATTGTGGGCAAACACACACACACACAAACACACACACACACACACACACACACACGCATGCCTGGCACGAGTTTCAAGTCACCAGGTCCAAGACTTGAATCACAGTCAATCACGTAGAAGTCCAGAGCCTTCACCACTACACCACCTGCTGGCCCCAATCTTTTCTCTCTCTTTCTTTTTTTATCTTTTTTTTTTGACATGTTTTTACTATAGGGCACATGTGCTCGCCAGAAAGATAAAGAGAGACAGAGAGACAGAAAGCAAGAAATCACTCCCCAGGGGGTATGGCCACGCCACAATCCCTTCTCTTCCATTCTCCTCTCAGGATCCTGGGCATGCACGCACACGTGTCTGATGTGAGTTTAAGCCACTGGGTCCAGGACTCAAACCATGGTCAACTATATAGGAGTCCAGTGACATAGCCATTAGGTTATCTGTTGGTCTCTCTTTTCCTTTTTACAAGGGCATTCCTCCACCATGATGGCCCCATAACCATGACCTAATCTAATCCTAAATATCTCCCAAAGACCCCTCTTTCAAATATCACACTGAGCATAAGGGTTCCAAACATATGAATTTTGGGGATACACAAACATTTAGCTACACATATTTTGTAAACTATTCAATGCATATATATCTCCTATAATAAAGCAAGTGAAACAAAAAACATTTAGCTTCTAATCCAAAAAACTTCAAAATGTTTGAATAATTGATAAAGATGCAATCAACAAGAATTAAATGGAAAAGTGGGAATGTTTCCCAATTAACTTCATGAGGACACGATGGCTTTGACAATAAAACTAACAGGACATTATAAAAAAAGGCAAATTACAATATAGTATCATTCATGAACATAGTAAAATTCAGTTTTAGTACAAAAAATAAATCTAATAGTGTGTAGAAAAGATAATATACCATGAAAAAGCTGGGTTTATTCCAGAACAAAAAATTTTGAGTTTAACATTAGAAAATATAATTTAAGGGACCAGCAGGTGGCATGGTGGTTAAGGTGCTGGACATTCCCACATGGCAGACTATGGTTCAAGTCCTGGACCTGGTGCCTTGCTTTCTCACTTTCCCTCTCTCTCTGTTTCTCTCTCTGGTCTCTCTATGGTCACATTAAAAAAAAATAAATGAATGAATAGTAAAATTAAATAAAATAATTCTTTAAAAAATATAATTTAAATACAATTTAATTGAAAGATAAAATGTGTTTGACAAAATCCAACATCTACTCATGACCTAAATAATAAAACTCTCAGCAAACTAGGGATAGAATGGGATAATATACTAATCTGATACACAAGATATCTAAATACCCCCCCAAAAAATCCTGTATAAATAATTCTCATGATTGCTAAATGTTACAATCATTGCTTTTAAAGAAGAATTGCTTTTTAGTAGACAAAGGTGTTCACTCTTGCTATTTTTATCAGACACTGACTGGCACTTCTAGCTTCTAGAACATAGTAAGACAAGAAAACAAAATTAAGGCATAAGGATTGGGAATAAAGAAAAATAACTGTTGTTATTCCTATATGACATAATTGTCTAAATATATTCCTCCACAAAACACTATAAATTACAGACACATTATTTTAAATATGGAAGTTTAACAAAAGAGGTAAAAGAGTAAATTCTGGGAAGATAGTGGCAGCAGGGGGATAATAGTTCTTGAATCTTCTCAAATCCCTACATAAAATCATATAGAATATCTAGGTAGCAAAGCCAAGAGTCTATGGAGAACAACTAAAACAAAACTGTATGAGAGAAGAACTGAGATTCTCAGTGTGGAAGAATGCAGAAGTAAATGTCATATAAAAGATACTAAAATCCTGTACTCCTTAAATTAGAAATATCGGGATGAATTTTTGTAACATCCAAGAAATAATTACCAATCCAATAACAATTCTCAGCACCCAAATTATGGTTTTACAAAGTGTTTTCATGGGCCAGCTCCATGGTGCAGCAGTAAAGTGCTGCTTAAGAGAAGCTGGCCTCCACATGGCCACTGTGATTTGAATCCCTAGCTTGGTCTGCCTGACACACACCAGGTACGAGTGAGTGCCCAAAAGCTGACTATGACTAAAGACTGGAGAAAGGGGATCATGAAGTCACCAGACTCTGTGAAGGGTGTCTCTCTCTCTCTCTCTCTGTCATGTGCACATATATGCTCTATCACGAATAAAGAAAAAAAAAAATCCCAAATAAAAGAAGGCAGATTTTTGAAACAAATTGTCTATAATTTGTACAAAAAAATTTGGGGGACAAAATAATGTACAAGATGAACCTAGTAGAACATCTTATTATACAGGATATCTAGAAAGGTATCAAAAACTAAGATCTTACTTAGCAAAAGGATCCAAGGTTCCCAAGTCAATGTGTGATTATTTAAACCCAGCAAGTATTGTTTAAACAAAGATTAAAACGCGCAATGGACTGCAATGAATCGAAGCCTAATAACTATGCTTATATCTATGACTTTTTAACAATATTTTTGTTTGTTTGCTATAGAATGTATGCACTCACCAGAGACAGGGAGAAAGAAATAGAGAGAGAGAAAGTGAGAAATCACCCCGCAGGGGGGATTGATGGCCATGCCTCAATCCCCTCTCCTCCATTCTCCTCTCAGGATTTTGACTACAAACATATACATGTCGGACGTAATTTTTAAGCTGCTAGGTCCAGGACTTGAATCATGCAGTCACTCGCATAGGATTTAGCCACCTTAACCTCCACACCACCTGCTGGAACTCATAACAATATTTGAATTTTTAAAAAAAAGTCACAATTATGGATTAAAATTGGCTACAAACTTTTGGTTACTCTTCTCAAAAGTCTGAGTCTAAATGTCCTCCCACATTGTCTCTGAACTTGGTCAAGGGACATCAGTAAATGTGACATTAAGCACAGGCATGATAAGCACTGGTCACTGAGGCTTTCTTTCCTTTTTGCAATGCTACCTTGAGTATGCCATTCTGTAATGATAGCCTACTGTGGTCATGTTGAGAACTCAGGGTTCCCACACAATAGCCAGAACCACTCAGCAAACATGAGAATGAAGCCACCTTTGTTCATCTATTTCTGTTGTCATATGGTAACTGCACAATTGAGCCTAGGGAAGATCAGAGGAATAAATGCCCAAATCAGCCCACAGAATCTTACCACATACAAGATTTAAGGTGATCTGTTATGTAGCAATAGAAAATTAATACCATCACTTTTGGAGGATAATCAGAAACCAGCTTATTACCTTGAAAATTAGGTAAATCCTTTAAGGAAATAATAATCAAGCATGTATCTTACCTTTCCAATGTAAACTATACCACTGGCTAACTAAATAATAGTGAAGTGGAAATGACTATATTCCAATTAATAAATGAAAGCTAAATGTTGGAATTAAAATAGCACCATTTTGCATTAATTACTGTTTCTAGAAATTGAGCATTAGTAGCTGTTAATATCCTAAAAAACAAAACAAAACAAAACAAAACAAAAGTCAAATATCATGTGCCTCATGATAAAAGAACACAACACCAATCTTGCTAAGTGAATCATACCAACTCTGATGAACATTTGCTTTGAGGAGGATATATCTATATATCAGAGGAACATATTAAACTGCACCATAAGTATGCAACCAACAAAATCCAGACTTAGAAACTTTTAATGGCTTGAGCTCTTCAACAGATAAATCATAAAGAAAAGAAATGTTTGGAGAGCAACTCATAGGTAGGGCAGTGATTACTCTAAGTCAGGATAGTGATTACTTTAAGAAGGACCAAGGAAGCTGTGATTGGAATTGGTCGCATGGAAGAACTCTTGGAAGGGCTAGCAAAAATCTATTTCTTTGCATGGATGTGTGTCCAATTTATACTAACTCGGTAGGCTATAAAATTTTTTTTGTGGTTTTCTGTATCTATATTGCTGTAAGTTTATTTATTTCCTTCATGAGTGACAGAGACAGAGGAAGAGACAAACAAAGAGAGGCAGCACCCCCAACAGGGTCCTGACACCATGATGGGTGTGCCAAGAACCAATAATACCTGTAATACTACTAAAAACAGGGTGAAGTGGAAACTCTTGACCTATCAAATATCAAGACTATAAAGATATAGTAACTCAGAATGTGGCAGTGGCACAGAAGTAGGTGAATTGCTCAAAGGAACAAGAAGAAAGAGGCAAACACATGATATCTCCATATTTTTTAGAAAAGTAACACTGGAGACCATTTGCAAAAGAAGAGACCATAAATAGGTCAAAGATAGTACAGGGAAAATGAGATTATTTCACATCATAATTTCAGATAGTACATGAGTTCAAAGACAAAATGTAAGGAAATATTTTTTAAGCCTTTCTGATTCATGGTAGGGAGACCTTTAAATAGAGACTTTCTTAAACAAGACTTAAAGCAAAGCTAACCATAAAATAAAATACTGATAGATTTAACCATACTAAAATGTAAAACTTGTGTTTCCCTAAAAAACCATGAAGTGAAAAAAGAAGACACATCATATAACCAATAAGAGTTAGACCTAGAGGGATCAGCAGGTGGCGTGGTGGTTAAGGTAGCTGGACTCCCACATGGCTGAGTCCTAAACCTGGATTCTTGGTTTCCCACTTTCTTTCTCTCTCTCTAGTCAGCTTCAAAAAATAAAATAAAATAATGACAATGAATAAAATTAAATAATTCTTTTAAAAAAAATTAGACCTAGGGACCAGCAGTTGGCATAATAGCTATGTCGCTGGACTCCCATGTAGTCAACCACAGTTCGAGTCCAGGACCCGGTGGCTTAAACTCACGCTGGGCGCGTGTGCGTGCGTGCCCAAGACCCTGAGAGGACAATGAAAGAGAAGGGATTGCAACATGGCCATCCCTCCTGGGGGGGTGATTTCTCATTTTCTGTCTCTCTGTGTTTTTCTGTCTTTCTGGCAAGTGCACGTGCCCTATAGCAAAAACTTCTCCAAATAAATAAATAAATAAATAAAAGACCTAGATTATGTAAAAAAACTTTTAGGAATCAATAATAAGAGATTAAAAACTCCACATAAAGTGGACAATAGGCATAAATTGTCATTTCTCAAAATAGGAATCATGTCAAGTCAATAAACATGGAAATATATAAGGAAATGAAAAATAAGATTATAAGAAAAAGTTATTTTATATCTACTACATGGCATAAATGTAAGAAATCTGTCAGTAAAAATCTTTATAGTATATGTAAATGAGTAGAGATGTTTATATACCATTTTGAAAAATAACTTAGCACTGTAATAAAATAGAATATTTGAGTATTTTAGACCCAGAAAGTCCACTTCTTAAGAAAAACTTATGCAAACGTACCATGAAAATGTCCAAGAATGTTCAAAGGATCATTGTTTATAGTAGCAAAACACTAGAAATAATCTTAATGTTTTAGGCACAGTTCTAAAATGGCTGTCAAGAGTCCCATCCCGGGTGTATATTCCCCACGTACCCCTCCCCTTCCATGTGAATGTCAGTATGAATATAATGGATATTCGGTCTGTAATGAAGTTATATCACTTAACAAAACTGACAGAATTCTACAGAGGTAAGTATGGTCCCCAATCAGTTGATCTGAGGTTGACCAAAAGGAAGACTATCTGGAGTGGACATGACTTAATCAGGCACATCTTTAAAAGGGACCAACTGGGCCATTTTTAAACAGAGCAAGTGTGAGCAGAAATTTGCTTTCTGGCCTTGAAGAAGCAAACTGCTATGCTGTGATAGGTAAGGGCCTGAGGGTGACCTCTAGGAACAGAGAACTAGCAACAAAATAAAATAGGGCCCTAAGTCCTACAGTCACAAAGAATTGAACCCTTTTTTTTTTTGAGAGGTTTTGCTATAGGTCATGTGTGCTTGCTGGAGAGACAGAGAGAGACAGAAAGCAAGAAATTACCCCCTAAAGGGAATAGCCATGTCACAATCTCCATTCTCCTCTTAAGATTTTGGGCATGCACACACACATGCCCAGAGTGAGTTTTTTTTTTTTTTTTTTGGAGAGATTTTCACTGTAGGGCACGTGCGCTCGCCAGACAGACAGAGAGAGACATAGAGACAGAAAGCGAGAAATCACCCCCTGGGGGGATGGCCACGCTGCAATCCCTTCTCCTCCATTCTCCTCTCGGGATCTTGGGCACGCACGCACACGCGCCCGGCGTGAGTTTTAAGCCACCAGGTCTGGGACACGAACCGCAGTCGACTACGTGGGAGTCCAACAACATAGCCATTACACTAACTGCTGGTTCCCCCCAGAGTGAGTTTTAAGCCACTGAGTCTGGGACTCAAATCATGGTCGACTACGTGGGAGTGTCCCAAGGAACTGAATTCTACCAAGAGCCTGAATGCACTTGAAAGAGGACCCCTCCAAACAAGAATTCCGCTGGCCAGAACCTTCATTTCAGGCTTATGAAATACTGGCACAGAATCTGATCACACTCTGCTCAGACTTCCAATCTACTATAAAAAAGTAAATGGCTGTAGCTCTGAACAACTACGTTTGTGATTATTTGTTATGCAGCAATAGAAAGCTACTATACCAAATGACAATTAATAAATAAAAGCTCAATTGCAGCATAGCCACAAAATCGAATGGCATGAAACAGCTTAGATTGTTTTAGAAACATAATAATGATGTAAGCAAAAATCAAATAATATATTATTTAAGCACCCTAGGTGTGTGATTTTATAAAAAGTCATTTTCAAAAGGCAAGAAATAAACAAAATTTATAAAAGCAGTTAACTTCTGGAAAATAGGCGGGGAGAGGGGACCTGGAATTGCTAGTGCTACTAACCTCATTAGCTGCTAAATGCACATGTACGCATTCTCTGTAGGAATGTATAATTAAGAGCCTTAATTTAGTTTTATAAATTCTCAAAAAAATGTCTGGAACTCAGTCCAATGAAACAGGCAAATGAAACTAGGCACAATTTTTGACCAAAATTTAAGTGAATAAAAACAACCACGGGGACCAGCGTAATGGCTATGTCCCATGTAGTCGACCGCAGTTCGAGTCCTGGAACGGGGGGCTTAAACTCATGCCGGGCGCATGTGTGTGCATGCCCAGGATCCCGAGAAGAGAATGGAGGACAAGGGACTGTGGCGTGGCCATTCCCCCTGGGGGGTGATTTCTCGCTTTCTGTCTCTCCGTCTCTCTCTCTGTCTTTCAGGCGAGCGCACACGCCCTATAGCAAAAGCCTCTCAAAAACAAACAAACAAACAAATAAACAAAAAAAACAACCATGGAAACAGATTTACAGGTAATCCAGATAATGGAGCTATCAAACATGGACCTTAAAATATTAATAGCAATGATTGCTTTGGACTGAATGTTTGTGTCCCTAAAAATTCATATGTTGAAGCCATAATCCCCAATGTGATGATAATTGGAGGTGGAAACTTGGAGCAGTAATTAGGTCATGAGGGTAGAACCCTTAAGAATGAGATCAGGCCGAAAAAAATAAATAAAAATTTAAAAATAAAATAAGAATGGGATCAGGGCCCTTAAAAGAAGAGACATGAGAGATGATCTCTCCTTGCCATGTGAGGATACAGCAAGAAAGTGGCCATATGAAAGACAGGAAGAGAGCCTTCAG
>NW_006159858.1:3702123-3733455 GCF_000334495.1 Tupaia belangeri chinensis
AAATCAGCCAGCACACCTTGATATTGGACTTTCAAGCCTCTAGAACTGTGAAGAATGAATATATCTGTTGTTTATGTCACCCAGTATATGGTATTTCTTACAGTAGCCTGAGCTGATTGAGATATGGATATTTCAAATGAATTAAAAGAATTTAATTCTTTCAATGAATTAAAAGAACTTAATTCTTTCAATGAATGAAAAGTTAAGACTAGGGATTTTGGCAAAGAAATGGAAACTAGAAATAAAGAGGAATTCCATTATAGAGAAATAAAATTATTACAATTAAGAATTTGGGGCCAGGGGACCAGCAGTTAGCGCAATGGCTATGTCGCTGAACTCCCATGTAGTTGAACGTGGTTCAAGTCCTTGACCCGGTGGTTTAAACTCACACTAGGCGTGTGTGCGTGCGTGCCCAAGATCCCGAGAGGAGAAAGGAGGAGAAGGGACTGTGGTGGGCCATTGCCCCTGGGTGGTGATTTCTTGCTTTCTGTCTCTCTGTGTCTCTCTGTCTTTCTGGCAAGCCCACATGTCCTATAACAAAAACCTTTCCAAAAAAAAAAAAAGAATTCAGAGCCAGCAGGTGGTGCAGTGGTTAAGAGCACTGGACTCCCACATGGCTGACCATGGTTTGAGTCCCAGATCTGTTGGCTTGCTTTCTCTCTCTCCCTTTCTCTTTCTCTCTCACTCTGTCCCTCTCTGGTAAAATTATAAATAATAAATAAATAAATAAATAAATAAAGTTAAATAAAATAATTCTTTTAAAGAAAGGATTCAATGAATTCAATTGGTTTAACAGCAAATTAGCAACAAATTAGAAAGAACCAGTGAAATATAGGCCAGGAGAAAATGTCTAGACTAAAGCATAGGGGTAAAAAAAGGAGGAGAAATACAGGGAAACATAAAAACCTATGGAGGGGGACCAGCAGTTAGCGTAATGGCTATGTCGCTGAACTCCCATGTAGTCGACTGTGGTTCAGGTCCCGGACCTGGTGGCTTAAACTCACGCCGGGTGCATGTGCCTGCGTGTCCAAGATCCTGAGAGGAGAATGGAGGAGAAGGGATTGCAGCGTGGCCATCTCCCCTGGGTAGTGATTTCTCGCCTTCTATCTCTCTGTCTCTCTGTCTTTCTGGTGAGCGCACACGCTCTTTAAAAAAACTTAAAAAAAAAAAAAACCTATGGAGGGGCCAGCAGATGGTATGGTGGTTAAGGTGCCGGACTCCGACATGGCCAACTGTAGTTTGAGTCCCACTTGCTTTCTCACTTTCCTCTCTCTCTGTGTCTCCTATGGTGAGCACAGATGTCCTATACTAAATTTAAAAATAATAATAATGGGGCCAGCAGGTGCATGGTGGTTAAAGGTGCTGGATTCCCACATGGCCAAATGCGGTGTGAATCCTGGACCTGGCGGCTTGCTCTCTCACTTTCCCTTTCTCTTTTTCTCTGTCTCTGTCTGGTCAAATTAAATGATAACAACAACAACAACAACAACAACTAGAATTAAATAAAACAAAATAATTTTTAAAAATAATAATAATTATTACAAATAAAATTAAATCAATATTTTTTTAAAAGACCTATGGAATATACGGTTGGGTACAGAGGTAGAACAAAAGTAATGCTTTCTCCTTATAAATAACTTTTCATCTCTTTTCTTGCTATTAACACTGACTTTTTCAAACAACACACCTAAATTTGATAAGTAAAATTAGGAATAATGTCTGAATCCCATGAAATGACACCATAATGAAAGTTGCTGGACCAATAGCAAGCTCACCTTACAGGAAAAAAATTAACAGCTAATCCAAGTAACAAATAAATAAGACAAAATGGGGTTTTTTTTTTAAACCTTTGCCGGGGCTGTTCCTGAAGTTTTTCAAGCCGCACTAAGGATGGCTGGTTGGGGCGATGGAGCGTATCTGCAGTCCCAATAGTAACATTTAGGTCTGGAGATAAGAACGCTGGATATTGCACTGGCTGTGGTATAATAACATTCCTGCAAAATGGTAATAAAGTGAAATATTGAAATGATATAAATGTACTTCTAAAATTAGTAGTATTTATCACTTTTTGAATCCTTTTCTCTTTTATTATTTCAGCTCACCTCTCCATCTCTATCAGAGGATAGAGCCAGAAAAGAAGACAATAGTCAGAAATTCTGAGATAAGCACTCCATTGATTATTCTTACTAAAAGCATGGGCTCCAGGCTAGGGAAGGAGAGGGAGACCTGAAATTCTAATGGGAAGTAGAGAGTATGAGCCCAGACTTCTCTCCCAACCTTCAATCCTAAATCCTTATATCTTGAGTATATAATTTTTTAATATATTAATTATTTGGGGGACCAGCAGGTGGCATGGTGGTTAAGGTGCTGGACACTCCCACATGGCTGACCACGGTTCGAGTCCTGGACCTGGTGGCTTGGTTTCTCACTTTCCTCTCTCTCTCTCTCTGTGTCTCTCTGGTCAAATTAAAATAAAGGAATAAATGAATGAATAAATAAATAAATATTTAAATATATATATTATATATATATATAAATTATTTGGTAAGTATTGTGTGCCAGGCACTGTGTTCATATGGCTATGTAAGTTATCTCATTTAATTTTTACAGCAAACCCATGAAATAAAAACTATTAGATCCCACTTTATATTCCTTAGACGTTAAGGTTAAAGACACTAAACAATTTCTCCCAAGGTCCAGTAAGTGGTAAATCTAACATTTGAACATAGTCTCTTTGATCACGAAGTTCATGTTCTTAAACACTATATTATATACAGTGGAGAGAAACTTAAACTCAACAGGTCCAAAATAAAGCTCATCATCTTCCCAGTCCCCAAATAGGCCCTTTTTCCCCCATTATTCCCTAGTTCAGAAAACAACAGGGACAACTGTGTCATCAGAAAAGTCTTGACACATTTTTGCATAGAAAAATACATCATGACTTTCCTGATGACTTAACATATTCCCTGTGGTCACAATATGGGTTCTGCCAGCTACTGAGTTGATCTCTTTATGCATTCTGGAACGATGGAAATAGCTACATAATGGGTAACCTGAGCTAAAACTCCATTCATTGATCCCCTATCTCCATAAGCCCCTACTCTTGATGAACCACAGGGTCTCCTGGAATTGATGTGAGTTCAGAGCCCGTGTCCAGTAGTCCCCTAAAGCCCTAACTCTGACCTTTTCCCACTGCACAGTTACCTTGGGAAAAAGATATGCATCCCTTTGGGAAGGCCAGGGGAAAGATAGGCAGTATAAACTGTTGTCACTGTACTAGGATCCTCCCTCAAGGGGATCTGTCCTCCCCTTCATTCAAGGAGTCGAGGTCTATAAACTGGCTAAAGGTTGGAAAGTGACTGGGGGCATCCTTTTATGATCTGGGTTTGATTTTTGCTCAGTTGACCTAGAATTTTTCTGTTTATACCCATCAAGAAAAAATGTAGTTGGCTTTCTGTCTGTTCACTTCTAGGAATACCATGATCAAGTAGCCATGCCATAGGTCTACACTAGTCAGACTATTTTGATGATTGTTTTCACTCTACTGTCCCTTACAGGAACCATGCCCATCTTGCCTTTGGCAGTTGAGTGCCTTCGCTTGGTTCCTGCCACCTGGGATCGAATTATTCCCATTGTATTTAAGTTTCCCAATGCATAGTGACTCTAGTTCCCACTGTAAGTCTGGCCTGCTGAGAAGGGCAATCATAGAGCTCTTCAAGGATCCAGGACACCCTTCACAAACTCATTTCTCATAATCATTATAAAACGTGTGTCCTAGGGGTCAGCAGGTGGTGTGGTGGTTAAGGCACTGGACTCCCACATGGCTGACCACAGTTCAAGTCCTGGACCTGGCAACTTGCTTTTTCATTTTCCCTCTCTCTTTCTGTTGCTCTCGGGTGAGCATGTGTCCCCTGTTGCAAGTTAAAATATAATAATAATGATAAATAAAATTAAATAATTCTTTTTTTAAAAAAAAGTGTCCTCTGGGGAACCAGCAGTTAGCATAATGGCTATGTCGCTGGACTCCCACATAGTCGACCGCGGGTTGCATCCCGGAACCGGTGGCTTGAAACTCACGCCGGGCACAGGTGAGTGTGTGCCCAGGATCCTGAGAGGAGAATGGAGGAGAAGGGATTGCGGCGTGACCATCCCCCCTGGGGGGTGATTTCTCGCTTTCTGTCTCTATGTCTCTCTCTGTCTGTCTGGTGAGCGCACGCGCCCTATAGCAAAAATCTCTCCCCCCCCCAAAAAAAAAATGTGTCCTCTGGATTCACCCAGGTGGTCATAGATGAAAATCCACACTAACGTTATTTCTCTCAGCCTCTGAATCCTTTTCTCCGTATTCATTTCTAACTCACACACCTGGGGCCACCTTTTGGTTCATGTGTCAGCTGACCAACCACACAAGCTGCTGGAGCCCTTTCTAACTTTACATGCTGCAACGTTAAATGTAAAATCTTCACTTAGCGAATCCATATCAATAAATTCAGCCTGATCCAACTTTTTTTTTTCCTGTCATTATTTCAAATCCTTAATAGTCGTTTCTACCCGTTACTCAGATTTCTATCTGTATAAATTAGAAAACTCCAGTAGTTATTTTAAAGTGTAGCGCATTCCCTGAGGATCTAAAAGGGTAAAAGGTACTCACATCTGAGAAGCCTAAACCTACAATGATGATGATGGTTATGATAAAATACTTATTACTTGATAAGTAGCTAGCAACTAATTAAGCATTTTACTAAATGCTTTACATGTAACATATTTAACTATCATAGTAACTTAATTGAGTAGTTTCTATTTTTATCCCATGCAACAGATGAAGCACAGGGCTGGCTCTGTAGCCTGCTGGTTAAGGCAGCCAGATCTCAGATGGCGGACCATGCAGTTTGAATTCCGGCCCTGGCGGCTTGAGTATGTATGCCCAACATTCCAACAGGACGAAGAAGAGGAGAAGGGACGGCAGTGTGGTCATGCCCTGTCTGGAGGTGCTTTCTCTCTCACCTTCTTTGTCTGTTTCTCTCTCTGGCAAGTTGAAACAAAAACAAAAACAAAAACAAAAACACAATAAATGAAGCATCAAGATCCTTAAGGGACTTCTCCAAGGATGCCAGGATGTGAGCCCATGTAGTCTGGCTCTTAGAGCCTGAATTTTTCAGCACCATGTCTCGTCTCTGCCTACCCCTCCAGCTCATCTCCCATTGCTCCCCTCCTTGTTCCTATACTTATAGCCATTTGCACTAATGACTCACTATTCTCCAGCACAATTTAGCACCTCATGGCTCCCTGTCTTTACAAATATGCCCTCTTGGGGGATTGTGCTCCTTTATCTCTCCAAAATTAGCCGGATTCATTACTACCATTATTTTCAAGTCACGCTTCACTCTTTCTTTTGCGGAGCCTCTCCAACTCCCCTGGGAAGAATTAAAAGCTCCTTGGCTTTTTTTTCTATAAAGGTTTTTCTTTTTCTTTTTAAATTACTTATTTATTGTTATTATAAAGGTTTTTCTTTTTCTTTTTAAAATTACTTGTTATTTTATTTATTATTATTATTATTATTTTTAATTTGCTATTGGCCACATGTGCTCACCAGAGAGAGACACAGAGAGAGAGGGAAAGCAAGACTCAAATTGTGGTTGGCCAGTGCCTCAACCACCACACACCTACTGGCCCTAATCACCTTGGCTTTTAAATTCTACAGGAGGGCTCTTATACCATTTTCATTTTTTAAAAAAAGTTATTATTATTCACACGTCACTTTTGCATTAAGTCAAGAGCTACCTGAAGGCAGGAGCCAGGTCTCAGTATCTTTGTTAGCAATGCCTTGGGGATATAGCACACATTCAATAAATGTTTATTGAATCAGTGAATACAAAGGAAAAAAACAGTGAATTAACATAAGAAAAAAAATCAACTATACAGTTTTTTAGAGGATTTTGCCACTTGCCTGAGAGAAAGAGAGATAGAGTGAGAGGGAAAGTGAAAAGTCACCCCTCAAAGGTGCTGGTCGTGGTGCAATCCCTATTCCTCCATTCTCTTCCTGGGATCTTGGGCACACAAGTACATGAGCCCAGCGTGATTTTCAAGTCAACAGGTCTAGGAGTCAAACAGTGGTCAGCCATGTGGGAGTCCAGCAACACAACCAATACGCCATCTGCTGGCCCCATCAACTATATACTATTTCAACAAATCACCAATACCAAATAGATAAAGTGTATTTTGTTGATAATAGTCAGTGTTGCTGAGACTATAGAAAAATAGCACTTCACAACACAGCTGCTGGAGCCAACAGCTGGTGGAGCAGTATCTTGCTGGACTCCCACATGGCCAACCACAGTTCGAATCTCAGATCTGGTGGCATGAAACTCACATTAGGTGTGTGTGCATGTTTGCCCAAGATCCTGGGACGAGAATGGAGAAAGGATTGTAGCTTGGTCACTTTCCAGGTGATTTCTCACTTTCCTTCTTACTGTCTGTCTCTCTCTCATTCTCTCCCCAAAAAGAGCACACACACTCTAAGGCAAAACCTCTTTAAAAAAAAAAAAAATCTCCCTACACACACAGTTTCCCACCCTATATCTAATTCCCTCAATTCCAGTTCAGATTTTTCCTATTTCTTATTTTTTTTCTTTTTAAAGAATTATTTAACTTTATTTTATTTGCTTATTTATTTTAATTTGGCGAGAAAGACAGAGAGATAGAGAGAGAGAGAGAAAGCCACCAGGTCCGGGACTTGAACTGTGGTCGCCCATGTGAGAGTCCAGCACCCTTAACCACCACGCCACCTGCCAGCCCCTCTATTTCTTATTCTTAGACAGCACTATAGATTAAATATCATTCTCGGGTGCTCATTTTCCTTTAATCTATTTTTCACTGTTGAAATTTCAAAGTTGGAATACAATATTTTAAGTTACTTTGACAGTTACTAGTGACTTTTTTTTTATCACAGACTTTACATTAACAATTTGGAACTAACGATAGGAGTGGTCTGGAGGTAGGGGTAACATTTCTGTACCACAGATCAGAAAAATGATAGCTATTAGTCACTATGATCTTAAAAGTCTCTTACCTCTTTTTACAAAAGGAGTATCTCCCTGCCAACTCTCCTCATTCGACTCCCTCGCCCTTCTCTCCCTCAGCCATGAACTTGATATTCCTTTTTTTTCTTGTCTGCATACTTCCTCATCATCTTTTTCCAAGGCTATGCCAGAAACATAAATGTCTCCCGCCTTATTAAGCAGAACATTTTGTCATTTCTTTTACCTTGATGTCTAGCCCATCCTGGCCATGCCCTGGGGACTTAAGATAACCGAAATACTCTATCAAATAGATTAATTTTTTTAATCCCATGTGATCTATGTAATGACATTTAAAACACTTACGTCACTGGATCTGTTCTTTCTGGAGGTGGTGCGATATTCATAAACATGGGTGGCTCAATAATTTTCTGAAGAGGTTTTAGCTGAAGAAGAATGTAAGTATATTTTAGCGTGGCTTAGTGACAATTACAATTTGCCCTAATAATTGTGATCCCTCATGAGTATGGAATAGGCCATAAAAGTCCCATGAGGTATTGGATACTATTTACCAAGCATTTTATAGCTTTAATCTTATTTAATCCCCTCCATAAAACTATGACGTAGATAACTGTGCCTATTTTACAGATAATACTGAAGATTGGGGATTTGTTCAAGGTTATGCAGCAGGTGTAAGAGTCAGGATGTGAATGCAGGTTTATCTGCCTCTAATGTAGTTCCCTTTTTATGGAATCGTGATAGCTAAGGAGGGGCCTACATCACAGCAAAGTTCACAGACAGAACATCAAGTTGTCTTTTCTTACGTGCTCCATTCTTTTCCAAACAATAACTTTGTTCCTTGTTGCTAGCAGATTCTACCTCCACAAAATGATACTTTCCCAGTTTTATCTGAAAAGGACTGATCTCCTTAAGAATGGCTATTTATTTTTTTCATTATTATTATTTTTTATGAGAGATATTTTGCTATAGGTATGTGAGCTCACCAAAGAGACAGAGAGACAAAAAGTAAGAAATCACCCCTAGGGGGATGGCCATGCCATAATCACTCGTCCTCCATTCTCTTCTTAGGATTTTGGGCATGCATACAAGCATACCTGGTATGAGTTTTAAGCTGCTGGGTATGAGACTCAAACTGTGGTTGACTACATGGAGTCCAGTGATGTAACCATTACACTATCTGCTGGTCCCGAAGAATGGCTATTGTTACATGTTTTACTGTATTTGAACACAAAGCCTACCTCATGAGCTAAGACTATCACAAAAAGGACTAACAAGGAAGGGACCCTAAAAGGCCTAATTAATGATAAAAGGAAAAAGAAAACAGCATGCCCAAGATCCCAGGAGGAGAATGTAGGAGAAAGGATTGCAGCATGGCCATCTCCCCTGGGGGGTGATTTCTCACGTTCCCTCTCAGTGTATCTGTCTCTTTCTCTCTCCCACATAAGGAGCACATGCACCAGAAGGCAAAAACCTCTTTAAAATTTTTAAAAAGAAAGAAAGGAAACTCACAGAAGAGAAGGAAAAATAGCTTCTTTCTGTGGTTTTTCTTTGTGTAGTACTTACTCTAATATAGTAAACGTGATTATGAGATACTACAAGCCAATTTTTCAAAATATATGTCAGGGATTTCTCAGTTAACACAGTGGTAGGCTTATTCAATAAAACTGATGTCTCCATTCTTAATTTCTAACCAAAATCATCCAAAACTAAAAAATATAGCAAAACTAGAAATGAGAACCAGCAGGTGGCATGGTGGTTAAGGCACTGGATCTCACATGGCCGACTCTAGAGTTTGAGTCCTAGACCTGGCGGCTTAAAAATCACACTAGATGCGCATGTGTGCATGCCCAAAATCTTAACAGGAGAATGGAGGAGAAGGAATTGTGGTGGGGGATGATTTCTCACTTTTCTTCTCTCTGGTAAGCACATATGCCCTACATTACAGGAGCAGTAATGGGACCAGATTCTCAAATGCACCAAAGCTGTGATAATACCCAGGGACATCAAGAGTTCTTTCCAACCCTTGGTGAGAGTATATATTGGTACAGCTTTTCTAGAAAAATTCCTTGGAAAGGTCATTGTTTTGAACAATAATTTCCTTTCTAGGAATCTAGCTTAAAGACAATAATGAAAGGACACAGGTTAGTGTGCAAAAATGTTCACAGCAACATGAATTTATGACAGTCAATTTAAAGGGGCAAGCCAAAGTTAGGAAGATCTTCTTGGGTATGTTACTCTCTTGATGAATCTGGTGTTATTCAAATAACAGCAGATGTTGCAATAACCATGGGAGAAAGGAACATATGTGGTACAAGAACAAAATTTTATCTGAATAACATCAATAAGTTGATGTAAAATGATATAAAACTTTACACAAATACTTAAAATAATTTTGCTTTTAATTACATAAATGCATATATATATTATATATATTTTATAAATATATACACATACACACATACGCAAGTTTTATAATAAAGATACTTTGAAGAAAATATTACTTTAAAATGTGCAAGCAAATAATGGTAAAGACTTTTTCAAGCTGAAGAAAAGCACACATAATTCTAGGTCGGGAAGTGGAATAGCATTCTTTTAAAAAGATTTATTTTTCGTTTTTTTGGGGGGGAGAGATTTTTTCCTATAGGGCGCGTGCTCTCGCCAGACAGACAGAGAGAGACAGAGAGATGGAAAGCAAGAAATCATCCCCCAGGGGCAATGGCCACGCCGCAATCCCTTCTCCTCCATTCTCCTCTCGGGATCTTGGGCACGCACGCACACGTGCCCGGCGTGAGTTTAAGCCACCGGGTCCAGGACTCAAACCACGGTCAACTACATGGGAGTCCAGCGACATAGCCATTACGCTAACTGCTGGTCTCTAAAAAGACTTATTTTAAGAACTTTTCAAACTGGAAAACAATAAAAACCCAGAAAAGAATAATTTGACTGAAGAGCTACAGTAGAATAATAATTTTTCAAAAGAGAGTAACTAACCTGATGTGAAAATCCATAACCAAAGTTTCCGTAAGAGAACATAAATTCCACCTCCAAACTGCAGATAAGCTGGACATGTGACAAGTTTATTGTATGATATTTTAGTGGAGAAGTGATATCAAGAGATATTTTTATTTCACAAATCCATATGTTAGAAGCCAAAGCATGCATCTCTTCATTTTTTAAAATAAAACATATACACAAGGAATTCTCATAGAAGAATTACATTACGTTCTTGAAATGTTAAAATCTTTTGCATTAGTTAAGCAATATTATATGATTAGTATATGGAAAATACCAACCTATAATTGTTAATAGGATTACACCGAGCTACTGAAATACATACACGTGTATAAATTCATACACGTGTATATATTTCATAAATTATTTACTCACACTCCTCTCACCTCCACTCCAATTTGTGGATAAAATTTTGATTTAGACAAGTGATTTCACCTCTCTGAGCCCTGAGTTTCTTGTGAGCTCATTATGCTTATTTTTATGTCCCTTCCCCATCTGGGCCATTAGCAGCAGAAGTCTCTCTGAGTATAAGATCAATTGATCAAGCTAGTTATTTTTAGGCACTTAAAAATAAATTAGAGTAAGAATTGTAATCCACTCTTGATGAACTCTTGAAAGAGAAAAATAATGGTTCCTCAATTCAGCAAATGAGGCTTCTGAGGCTATACTGGCAGAGAAGCAGCTAGAGGCGTTTTATTCTGTTACTCAGTGATTTCTTTTTCTTTTCTTTTTTTGAGAGGTTTTTGCCATAGGGCGTGTGCGCTCGCCAGAGAGACAGAGAGAGACATAGAGACAGAAAGCGAGAAATCACCCCCCAGGGGGGATGGTCACGCCGCAATCCCTTCTCCTCCATTCTCCTCTCGGGATCTTGGGCATGCACGCACACGTGCCCAGCGTGAGTTTTAAGCCACCGGGTCCGGGACACAAACCGCGGTCGACTACATGGGAGTCCAGCGATATAGCCATTACGCTAACTGCTGGTCCCTACCCAGTGATTTCTAATGTTCTCTTTCACCATTTAGCATTAATATAGTAATTTTGTTTTGTTTTTTAGAGGCAGGGGTGAAGATTTTGTGAGCAAATGTTGTACTTTCTATTTAATACATTTCTACTAATTCAAACAGTGACCTGAGGATGACAAAAAGAATAAAAAGATATAAGCTATGAACAATATCGGAATAAGGTTAAATGAAATGTTAAAAAAAAAAAATTAAATGTGCCCAAAACTTAGGATGTTTCAGAGGAGGTCTTACTGTGTTTTTTTGGGTCATTTTAAGGTCTTCAGTGAAGCATCCTTTCTAGAAAAAGGTAATAATGAAATTCTTAATATAGAATTACTCTTGTATTACTATATTATCTAAACTATACTAGAGTAAAAAAGTCAGGTAAAGATTTTTCAAATGTACATATGAATCTAATAGCTAAAGTACAAACATAATGAATATTCAGAAGAAGAAAAGAAAAATTCCAGGTACTAGCAACAGAAATAAATTTTAATATTTACCTTAAGTTTTAGACAAAAATGTTCCTATTAGGTATAGTGCCTTTTTTTTCTTTTCTTGAAAGTCTTAAAGAACTATCATACCTATGTCATTTTGGAGGGTTTTGTAAATATAAATCTATATGATCAACTAACTCCTGACAGGATTGAGTACCTTCATCATCTCTAGGGGACAGGCAAAGCTTTGATACCCGTGGTCACCAATTGTAGTCATCTCTGTAGTCCTGTGATTCATCCCACCTAATTACAGATCCCATGGTTCCCTTGGTGAAAGGATGGATAATAAAACCCTTTACTGTTTCAAAATAGAGTCAGGAGGCCAAAGAGGAAACTGGAATCTGAACTTATGCACATAGCAAGTGACTGCTTTTGGAGTGTGAGGTGTCGTCCAGTTTACCCTCAGTGTCAGGCACGTGAAATGGAACAGCTGAAGAAACTCAGGATACGTGCCATGTGTTATCCAGCCCATTTTCATGGACACGTGTGTCTCCTTTAGCTTCTTCAGCACTCACTTAACTCATAAAGCCCTCGCACAGCTTTTGCTACTCTCATGTCAAAGACTGTTCATAACCTATAAGTGATTTAAATATTTTTGCATTTAAAGGCCTTGTCTTCCCTCTCGTTTTGGAATACATATTTGGTTTTACTGAATAGTAGTTCCTTGGTTGCTACTGTTCTAAGTTCCTCACTAAAAGTGTCTTATTCCTTACAAAATCAGCCCTTGAAATTCACTGACAATTTTCTTCCCCACATTTTCCACTCCTCCCAATTCCACGCTTAATGAACCACCTTACACCTTTAACTGCTTCACCAAACATTCCTTCCACCTCTCTGCTTTACCTGAGACCTAGAGTTTATGCTGCTCCCTTATAGACACCTCAAACGAAGGTGCTCCTTCTCCAAAAGCCTATGCCCCTCAAGGTCAGGAGGTGAAATAGCATCCTCCACCCTGCCCTCTATTGCTTCCAGATCACAGTATTCCTTGTGGGTGTAAAAAGTTCTCCTCTTTGAGACCAGCAGTTGGTATAATAACTATGTCCTTGGACTCCCATGTAGTCGAACATGGTTTGAGTCCCAGACCCAGTGGCTTAAATTCACACCGGGAGCCTGTGCGTGCGTGCCCAAGATCCCGAGAGAAGAATGGAGAAGGGATGGCAGTGTAGCCATCCCCTCTTGGGGGTGATTTCTTGATTTCTATCTCTCTGTCTCTGTCTTTCTGGCGAGTACACGTGCCCTACAGCAAAAACCTGTCAAAAAAAAAAAAAGTTCTCTTTTTAAGCCTCATGCTCTCTGGTGATTCCATTTTCTTTCAGACATTCAGGTCACTAATCCTCATTTATTTAAAACGTTGGCATGCAGTTAACATATCCTCTGCATTTCCCCAAAGCAAAACAGTCTCCAAATACTATTAATTCCTCACCTGTTAGTTCTTGGTGAGACACTATGAAGGAAATAACTTAGGTGGTGATATAGTAGTAGACAACACCCAGGATTAGCATATCACAAAAAGGGGACTTCAAAAATTTCATGGAAAAATTGAATTAGAAGATAAAAAATTTAAATATAAACTTTATTTTTCAACACAATTCTATCGAGTTCAAGACACTTTTATAAGCAACAATGTTATAGGGTGTGTGCGCTCGCCAGAGAGACAGAGAAAGACAGAGAGACAGAAAGCGAGAAATCACCTCCCGGGGGGATGGCCACGCTGCAATCCCTTCTCCTCCATTCTCCTCTCAGGATCTTGGGCACGCATGCACACGCACCCGGTGTGAGTTTAAGCCACTGGGCCCAGGACTCAAACCGCGTCGACTACATGGGAGTCCAGCGACATAGCCATTACGCTAACTGCTGGTCCCAGGATGCCCACTTTTTTCACCCTTTTCAATATAGTACTGGAAGTCCCCACCAATGCAATCAGAAAATAGAATGAAATAACAGGCATTCAAATAGGAAAAGAAGAGGTGAAACTATCTCTATTTGCAGATGGCATGACTGTATACATAGAAGACCCAATGGTATCCATGGAAAAATTCCTGGAAGTAATACATGAATATAGTAATGTTGCAGGATACAAAATCAAAATACAGAAGTCTATAGCATTTCTGTATATGAACAACAGGCAGACTGAGATAGAACTGAAAAAAGTAATTCCATTTGCCATAGCCACAAAAAGTATAAGATACCTAGGAATAAATCCAACCAAAGAAGTTCAAGACATCCACAAGGAAAACTATAAGAAGATAAAAAGAAATTGAAAATGACACAAATATGTGGAAAGACATCCCATGTCCCTGGATTAGAAGAATTAATATAACCAAAATGGCACTTCTACCCAAATTAAGCTATATATTTAATGCAATTCCAATCAAAGTGCCAGAGACATTCTTTACAGATCTAGTAAAGACAATAATACAATTTGTCTGGATTCATAAGAGACCTTGTATTGCCAAAGCAATCCTGCACAAGAAGAGTGGAGTGGATGGCATCTCACTCCCTAACCCAAAAATATACTACAAAGCTGTGGTAATCAAAACAGCATGGTATTGGCACAGAATAGACAGGTAGACCAAAGGAACAGAATAGAGTCCTCAGAAATAAACTCCCAGACATACAGCCAACTGATTTCTGACAAAGGGTACCAGTCAATCCAGCAGAGAAAGAAAAACCGCTTCAGCAAATGGTGCTGGAAAAACTGAATATCCACTTGCAGAAAGATGAATCTGAACCCCTACCTCTCACCTTTGACAAAAATCAACTCAAAGTGGGTCAAAGATCTAAAACTAAGATCTCAAACTATAAAACTGCTGCTGGAAAACACTGAGGAAACTCTGGGAGACATTGGGGCAGGCAAAGACTTCTTAAATAAGACCCCCAAAGCACAGTCAGTAATCCCAAAAATAGATAAGTGGGATTACATCAGATTAAGAAGTTTCTGCATTGGCAAAAGACACAGTAATTAGTGTGAATCAACAGCCCTCTGAATGGGAAAATATTTTTGTAAACTATGCATTAGATAAGGGACTGATAACCAGAATACACAAGGAACTCAAGCAGCTGTCTGGAAAAAAGATGGCTAATCCTATTAAAAGATGAGAGAATGAGCTGAAAAAAACCACTCTCTAAGGAAGACATACGAATAGCCAACAAGGCATATTAAAAAAATGCCCCTCAACACCCCACCTCCATCTCTATGTCTCTCTGGTGCACACGCCCTATAGCAAAAATAGAAACTGGAAAAAAATTAATTGTTGTCCACATGTCTAAGCCTCCTTCAACCAAAAAATGAATGACACCACATGTTTCTAATGTCTAAATTGTCATGTGTAGAAGAAATTTTAGTATTTTCAAAGGTCTTCTCTGCCAATATTTTTGAGAATCCCTGATTGCTAACTCTTATTCATTAGTCAATATATTAATCATCTTCCTCACCTGATGACTCTTGTTAATGTACTGAAAAGTGATCTAATTTTCTCCAAGTTCTTACTATGAAAATGTTCAAACATGCAGATCAGTTGATAGACTATGACAATAAGTACCAATGTACTTTCCATGGAGGTTAACAAGTTCAAATATTTATTTAACAATTGTCAAAACTGTTTAACATGTGCCATGGATGTTTAATCTTTACATGTGTATGTTTATAATACATGTTAGCTGAACATATATAAAAATTTTATATATAAATTTCAACCATTATTACTCTTTATTCTTAAATGCTAAAACTATTTTTAAAATAACTATTTTTTAACTTTTATTTATTATTAGTATTGTTATTATTATTATTTTCCAATTTGACCCAAGAGAGACAGAGAGAGAGAGAGAGAAGGAGAATGAGAAAGGAAACCACCAGGTCCAGGACTTGAACCACTGTTGACCATGTGGGAGTCCAGTGCTTTCAACCATCACGCTGCCTGCTGGCCTCCTTAAATACTATAAAAATAAGGCTATTATTGTACATGATCACAATGTATACATATTTCAAAGCATTATGTCGCACGTGATAAATATATACAAGTTTTATTTGTAAATTAAACAAAAACACTTTTTTAAACATCGTTATCACTAACCTCAAAATTAATTTTTTGAGAGATTTTGCTCTCCAGAGAGACAGAGACAGACAGAGAGAAAGAAAGCAAGAATTCACCACCCCCCAGGAGGGATGGCCACACCATAATCCCTTCTCTTCCATTCTCCTCTTGGCATTTTGGGCACATATGCACATGTGCCTGGCAGAGTTCTAAACCACCAGGTCCAGGACTCAAACCATGGTGAACTATGTGGGAGTCCAGCTATATAACAATTACACCATCTGCTGGTCCCTCAAAATTAAATTATTAAAAATGTTATGTTGTTACAAAATAATTTTTTTTTGATAGATAGAGGAAGACTTTGTTTCCTAAGGCCATGAGTTTGAAGGCAGATAACACACAAAAGGAGTCTATCAGGAATAATAAATCACAACAGTAAACATCAACCTGACACTGCGATATCAAGATGAAAAAAAAAATGTTGAGGACCAGCAGTTAGTGTAATGGCTATGTCGCTGGACTCCCACGTAGTCGACCGTGGTTCGCGTCCTGGACCCGGTGGCTTAAAACTCATGCCGGGCGCATGTGCGTGCATGCCCAAGATCCCGAGAGGAGAATGGAGGAGAAGGGATTGCAGCGTGGCCATCCCCCCAGGGGGTGATTTCTCACTTTCCATCTCTCTGTCTCTCTCTGTCTGTCTGGCGAGTGCATGCACCCTATAGCAAAAACCTCTCAAAAAAAAAAAAAAGTTGATACGTACCTGAATTATTTCATAAAGATGTATTTGAACACTCCCTAACAAGGTAGGATACTTTTCTGTATCATCATACTGCATTAACTCCAAGGCAACATTATTCCGCTCATCATCTTGACGTCTAGGAACCTCAACACCAAAAAAATATATACAAAGAAGCATTAGATTTTTACCCTTAATTTCAGATATAAGTTCTGAATACATTCATAAAATCTATTATATGTATACTCAATTATTAATTTTTGTATGTCATTATAGTTTTATAATTCTATAAGCTCAGAGTCACATATACTCTCATATAAACAAAAATCAGAACCCTACCTACGTTGATACCAATTAGTCTTGTTGAAACATCCCATTACCTACATTCTTTTTTAAAAACTCTACAAAAAATCCAACCCTCAAAACTCTAGTGAAAGTATACTATACTATCAAAGGTAACCCAATATCCAATATGAAATCCAAATAGACATGGTAATCCAAATACAAGTTATCTAAATATCCAATATTAAAGAATATCTAATGTCCTTTTCAGTTTCTGTTCTTTAACTTTTGATAAATTATGTACAATTGCCTGAATATATAACTTTGTCCCAATCTGCACTCTATAGCATGATATCATTATTACGTGAATCTTAAAATTTATACTAAAAAAAAAAAAATTCATGCCTTCGTACTCCCAAGATTCTAGATGACTTTTTTATGATCTCTCTCCCCACAACTTAGATCATGAAGTCTGTATATATTTTTTAAAGTTTATTTACTTTTTCATAACAGAGAGAGCGAGACCCCCAGTAGGGTCTTCATGCTGCAATACACTCCCAGCCTCAGCCACAGACGTGTGTACACATCGAGAATGTGCAGTCCTCAGGAAGGTCTCTTTCCTGTGTGGGTCCATTCATTACCTGTGCCACCACCTGGCCTCAACTTTTTAAAGAATGTTTGTGACCATTTTTCCCTGAGACAGGAGAAAAGGGAATAGAAGCCCTGTATTCCAACATAGTGATTAAGAGGCCAGACTTGGTTTTCTAGCAGGCTGGCATCTAGAGTTCTACAATCAGTCTGTCTGCTAGAAAACCACAATGCTGGGACTGGCCGGTAGCATGGTGGTTAAGAGTGTTGGAATCCCGGGACCAGCATTTAGCGTAACAGCTATGTCGCTGGACTCCCACGTAGTCAACCGCGGGTTGCATCCCAGACCCGGTGGCTTAAAACTCACGCCGGGCGCGTGTGCGTGCGTGTCCAAGATCCCAAGAGGAGAATGGAGGAGAAGGGATTGAGGCGTGACCATCCCCCCTAGGGGGGTGATTTCTCGCTTTCTGTCTCTATGTCTCTCTCTCTGTCTGTCTGGCGAGCGCATGTGCAAAAACCTCTCCAAAAAAAAAAAAAAAAAAACACAGACAGTAACAAGTCAGTGAAGAAGTTCACCAAGGTCATGCATTCTGCAATCAGCTGTTTATTAAAAAAGAAATATCACTATAGTCCATTTAAAACTATAAGGAGACATTCTTTATCAAGATGAGAACTTTAACATTACCTGTACAGAAAAATACTTCACTTCATCAAACTTAATCATAGTGTTCCTTCCACTGTCTCTGATCTGCAAGGTGGACGTTTTCGTACACTTCACAATGTTGTTTACAGTGATGCGAATGAATAGACGAGTGTAATGCTGCAAGTTGACTGAAAATAATATAATATTTAGGAAACAGGTTTTGTTGTAATTGAGCAGTAACACATAAAATTAATCCACTAAAGAATTCAAGCCAAAACCCAAGAATCAATCAAGTAAACATAGATGTTCACTGTAGTAGATTAAACAATAGGAGAGTCTGTAAAATAGTATTTTTACCCGTGGCAAATAAGAACAACATCAGTTAGAAAAGAAGGTTGATTCTTCCTTAGATCCCTTGGCATATTTTTGTCTTCACATTTCCATTGTAATTCCTGTACAATTTTTCTATATATTAATTTTTTAAGTGACTAAATATTTAAATATACATATAGCTGAAATTTTTTTCAATGCATTATTGTATGAAAATTTATAAAAAGTCACTCAAGAATCATTTTTAAGTCAACAGAATTTAGAAGTGTTCAACTCTCTAGTTCACTTTCACTGTATGCTCTTTTTGCATTATATTATTCTGTATTGTTATCTCTCAGAACACTCCATGCATTTAAATACCTTTTTCATGATTTAACTAATTATCTTAAGAAAGCACTTCATGGGAGCAGCAGTTATCATAATGGCTATGTCGCTGGATGCCCACGTAGTCGACCATGGTTCGAGTCCTGGACCCAGTGGCTTAAACTCACGCCGGGCGTGTGTGCGTGCGTGCCCAAGATCCTGAGAGGAGAATGGAGGAGAAGGGATTGTGTCGTGGCCATCCCCCCTGGGGGGCGATTTCTCGCTTTCTGTCTCTCTGTCTCTCTCTGTCTGTCTGGTGAGTGCACGTGCCCTATAGCAAAAACCTCTCCAAAAAAAAAAGAAATCGCTTCAAACAAAATTGTTTTCAAAAGCTTCTTTATATAAAAAAGAGACACCAAGTCTCCATAACTAGACAGTTTTTCTTTCTTTCCTTTTTTTAGAACATTTTGCTAGAGGGCACATGTATTGGCTGATCCTTTCCCCCACTGCATGGTGAATGGTCATGCCACAATCTTTTCTCCTCCATATGTCCCCCTTTAGAAATGTTATGCATGCATGCACATGTGTACTCTGCCAAATTTTTAAAAAAGGAAAAACAGAATGGAGCTAAGTTCTCCTGCCCTTGAGTCTGGGCTGGCTCTGTGACTAACCAACAAAACACAATGGACATGAGTAGAGTTGGACCTAGGATGAACAAGATAGGTACTTGGCTAGGATGCAAAACTCAAGAGAATACCAAAAACTTCAGTAATAAAGATAAATAATACACAGAGAGTCTTCAAACAGTTGGTGGAAAATGCACAGGATAAAAGAATATGCATAAAACCAAATAAACTTATACTTTAATTCTATTTTTCCACAAACACTTTGTAGTCTTCTTGCATTATATAATTTTCCCCCTAGAGGGCATGTGAACTTGCCAGACAGAGACAGAGAGAGACAGAGGACAGGGAGAGAAAAAAACACCTGCCATGGGAAATAATCATGCTACAACCTCTTCTCCACCTCTCCTTCCCCTTTGGCATTTTGAGCACACACTGCCATGCTCCTGGCATTTCTTAAGCCACTGGGTCTCAGGCCACATAGTCATGTGGGATCCCAGGTCATGGAGCCAACCTAATGTAAAATATTTTTTAAACAGTAAAAATTAATGCAGAATAAAAGAATATGATGAAACTACATGGAAAAAGAAAAAGGTTCAACCATTTTAGCATCCCAGCTACATCCAAACTTCAAGGCATTTCCACTTCAGCACTAGACTCATTAACGAGCTATTTCAGCGATTCCAACCCTTTGTCCTGCCAGCCAACTGCAGCTAGAGTTGTGATACCATGAAGTACAAGTACCATCTAGTGAATGTACATGCAGTGGTTGATAACAAAATGACTTTATTTTACTTCAAGAGATTTTTGCTATAGGGTATGTGCTCTCGCTGAAGATATGGAGAGTCAGAAAGTGAGATATCACTTCCCCAGGGGGATAGCCGTACCGCAATCTCTTCTCTATTCTCCTCTAGGAATTTTGGGCACACATGCACATATGTGCAGTGTGAGTTTCAAGCAACTGGGTCCAGAACTTGAACCAAGGTTGGCCATGTGGGAGTCCAGTGCCTTAACCACTATGTTACCTGCTAGCCCCCAAATGGTTAATTTTTTAATTGTTTATTTTATTTTATTTATTGCTATTAATTTTTTTTTGGAGAGGTTTTTGCTATAGGGCGCGTGTGCTCGCCAGACAGACAGAGAGAGACAGAGAGACAGAAAGCAGGAAATCACCCCCCAGGGGGGATGGCCATGCCGCAATCCCTTCTCCTCCATTCTCCTCTCAGGACCCTGGGCACACACACACACACGCGCCCGGCGTGAGTTTAAGCCATTGGGTCTGGGCATCGAACCGCGGTCGACTACGTGGGAGTCCAGCAACATAGCCATTACGCTAACTGCTGGTCCCTATTGCTATTATTTTTTAACTTGCTATAGTCATCAGAGAGACACAGAGAGAGGGGGGGAAAGTGAGAAAGCAAGCCTTTAGGTCTAGGACTTGAACTGCAGTCAGCCATGTGGGAGTCCAGTTTCCCAACCACCACAGTACCTGCTGGCCCAAATGAATAACTAAAACAGTAAGATATCATCATACTATATTCTTAAATCAAAAGAAAGGATACTCTTAGTCGTAAAATATCTGCAGCTCTTTATATGAACAGCCAAGCAGCCAGCCTACAACAAACAATAAAAAAAAAAGAGAGTTAAGGCATTAAATTTTCTTCTACTTTACACTGAAGTATATATTTTTAAATATAACATGAACGCACACACTCCAGATGTGAGTTTTAAATATAACATGAACTCACACACTCCAGATGTGAGTTTTAAGCTGCTTGGTCTGGGACTTGAACTATGGTCGACTATGTGGGAGTTGAGAGACATCACCATTATGCCATCTGCTGGTTCCAAACATTTGAATTCTAATACACTATGTTAGTTAAATATATTTAGCCAAATTTAGTCTTAAAAATAAAACAAGTAAAAGATCACAGAAATATTATATTAAACATTGAGGAATGGTAGGAAGTAGAGACGACAAAAGAAATTTTTATTTCATACCCAGTAACTGTTCTAACAGTGTTCAGAAAATAAAGAAAATTGTAGAAGAATGTCATTATAGCTGACAGTTGTAAATGTAGGCAGAAACTCATGTCCTATACCCTGAGGCACCCAAAATATAACAGATTTTCTGGTTCTCAACATAGATATTAAATCGTGCATGTGTGTGTTAAGTGAGTTTGCTTTTGTTTCTTCTTCTTTTTTTTTTAATAGTAAAAGAGGGTGAGATTAATTTGTTAACTGTAGTTCAATCTGGTCATGAATATCAACTGAAGAGCTCAGTAACAATGCTAACTCCCAGAGATTCTGAATTAGTAGACCTTAGGTGGGGCACAAAATCAATGTGTTATAAAAGTATCCCGGGCAATTCTGATGTAAGTAGAGTCAGGAATCTCTAACATAGAAAACATTATTTCTTGGGACCAGCAGGTGGCATGGAGGTTAAGATGCTGGACATTCCCACATGGCCGACAGCGGTTGGGGTACCGGACCTGGTGGCTTGCCTTCTCACTTTCCCCCTCTCTCTCTCTCTGTGTATCTCTCTCTGGTCAAATTAAAATAAATGAATAAATACATAAAATTAAATAAATAATTATTAAAAAAAGAAAACATTATTTCTGTGAACCACATGTTTTCTATGATTATTTCAATGTTTCTTCTGACCCATAAAAATGAAAAAATTAATGGACATATGTTACTAGAAAGGAACATTTTCTGCACATAATTTTTGATTGCTAAATAATAAACACCAATTACTCTTCATATTAAATAGCCATTGTTAAGGTTTATTAAGGGTTAGTTGTACCTACCACATTACCAAATGCCACCAAACTTGGTATTTCAGGTGCTACTTCTACCTCTTCACTATCGGACTCTTTAAGAGTTTTTCTCAGCATCTACAATGTAAATAAATCAACATTTAGAAGGAAAAGAAAACATAGCTAGGTAGAAGATTAATTAAATTCCATAAATATTTTGAGTACCTTGTAAGTCTCTCACATACCCTAGGCAGTGAGATATTAATATGACTCAGAAATTCATCTCTATCTTCAATAAGTTTATCAGTAAGTTAGCAGAGAAATAAAAATGTACACAATTAAATAGACTATCATTAAAGGAATTATAAAAGTGGAGAAAAGTGCATAGTATTATAGTATGAACAATAATTCTTCAGTTTGTTAAGAGATTTAAACTTAAAAAAATTGTAAGGAGAGAATTCTAACTGGCCCAAGTATGGAAACCACCTTGATTCTGAATCTCTACTCATCATTATATACACACACACACACACGCACACACACACACACACACGTGTGTGTGTGTGTGTATTTTTAGGAATACAAATGAAACCACACAAGACATATACCTTGAGCATTACTAGGAGAGAGAATGCCACACTCTTTAGATTTCCTCTTAGTAGAGAAATAAAATACCAAGCTCTCACACCTATCCCCATCACAATCTATAGGAACGGAAAACAAGGGAAAAGAAATCTTGAGCTGCTGTAGAAAAGAGCAGGGAGGAACGGGAACACAAAGGAAGCACAGACGAAATCATCCTGAGAAAGGGGAAGTTCAACACCAAGTGCATATACTCTGACCACAGGTCTAGGACTTGTAGTCCACAGAAACATCTACAAAGAAGAAACCTAAAGGAGAAATGCCAGAGTATCTTCCTCTGAGGAGCACTGCTTCTGGTATGAAAGAGAGACAAAAAGAGGTATCACTTGGGACCAGCAGGTGGCGTTGTGGTTAAGGTGGACTCCCACATGGCTGAATGCAGTTTGAGGCCCAGACCTGGCCGCTTGAGAATCATGCTGGGAGCATGTGTGTGCATGCCCAAAATCCTGAGAGGAGAATGCAGGAGGGACTGTGGCATGGCTATTCCCCCTGGGGGGAGGGGGATTTCTCTCTTTCTCTCTGTCTCCAGAAAGTACACACATCCTGTGACAAAAACCATGGGGGGGGGGTGTATTCCTGTATACATGGCAATGAAAAGAAAGGAGAATGTAAGAGAGGAAAATTAGAAATTCCAGAAAAACAAAAGAGAACCAGGTTATGCCATTCAGGTAGCAGGTCGTCCAGCTCCAGAATCCCATTTTAGAATCTGTTTACACACACCGATCATTTTAATACATTACCAACTGCTAAATGCTGTGTTCACGGAAAAGTACTCTGAGACTTGCTGCAGGAAAATTACCAGGGAGTACTTTTGAGATCCACATCTGTGTGAGAGTGGGAGATAAGACTGGGCATAAGAAGACACTCTGATATAGTCACATAAAAGGGCTCGACTGATGCCATGGGGGCCCTCAGGACTGTGCTGGCCCTTCAGAATTGTAGCACTTTGGGATCAGAAAGCCAGGCCTTTATATTCCTGCATCAATCAATCATTAACTTGGGCTGTCCAAATTCTGTTTCCAGGAAGATAGAGTGCAAGTTCTTTTCCCTCCTTCTAGGAGTTGGGGAGAACTCATAATTAGTACGAGTAAAATCTCTAAATATCACACACGAAGCAAATATAAGGAGATTCTAAAACGTGGGGAAAGGCGGACGAGCTAGGTGCCTCAGGATCCAAAGAACGGCAGAGTGGGGTGTTCCTTGTGGTTTCTTTTTCCTCGTATATCCCAAACTTAAAGTTGAAGAAGTCAGCAACTCAGAAACGCTAACAAGAGCAGGCAAAACAGCAACTTGGAAGCCTGCTATCTTGAACCAAAGTGCCAAGAAAGGGGTATCCTAACAAGACTGAAAATTTTATACAGTATTTTCTCTACCACAATTGAACACTGCTGTGGCTACTCTCACCCAGATTTCTGCCCTCAAAAGGCTATCACAGATGTCCGAAAACCCCATCTGGGGTGATATAAAAAAAGCCATCTTGGGACCAGCAGTAATGGCTATGTTGCCGGACTCCCATGTAGTCAACTGCTATTGGAGTCCTGGACCTGGTGGATTAAACTCATGCTGGGTGCATGTGCGTGCGTGCCCAAGATCCTGAGAGGAGAACGGAGGAGAAGGGATTGTGGTGTGGCCATCCCCCCTGGGAGGTGATTTCTCACTTTCTGTCTCTCTCTCTCTCTCTCTCTGTCTTTCTGGCGAGCACATGTGTCCTAGAGCAAAAACTCTCAAAAAAAAAAGATAAAAAGAAAGAAAGAGAGAGGGAGAGAGAGAGAGAGAGAGAAAGAAAGAAAGAAAGAAAGAAAGAAAGAAAGAGAGAAAGAGAGAGAGAGAGAGGAAGGAAGGAAGGAAGGAAGGAAGGAAGGAAGGAAGGAAGGAAGGAAGGGAGGAAGAGAAAGAAAGAAGCCATCTAGGGAGCCAGAACTTTCATCACCTCCTGTTACCAAAGTGTCAGTGAACACCACAAAGGGCCTGGATTTCCACTTCCTCTCAGCAGCAATGCGGTAGTAACAGAAGAGGCCTCCTGGAGAATAAGAACCTCCGCCATCACCCAGAAGTAACAAGGCTATCTCCGATGCAGTGTGGCTGAAGACTACACATGGAACACGATCTCTCAGCCCCACCCAGTAACAAGGAGTCCCACTTCAAATGTCAACAGAGAACAAGTAGGGAACCTAGACCTCAACCTCCATCTGGAAATACTGAGGAGGTACCTATACCTTCCCTGCTAGAGTGATATAGCAGGGGAAGCTAAAACAAAAGGTTTAAATGGGATTCAGAGCCTCAAAATACAACATGAAAATAGAAAGCTTTCTTTTCTTTTCTTTTTTTTTTTTTTTCTTTTTGAGATGGGGGCAGGGGGGAGTGAGACATCATCCCCTGGGGAATAGCCACAATCTCTTCTCCTCCACTCTCCTTTTGGGATTTTGGGCACGCACACAAATGTGCCCAGCATGATTCTCCAGCTGCCAGATCTGGCATTCAAACCATTAACCTGGCCATGTGGGATCAAGTGCCTTAATCATCACGTCACCTACACGTCCTTCCTGACTTTTAAAAAAAATTGCTATAGGGCCCATACACTTGTCAGAAAGAGACACAGAGAGAGAGAAAGTGAGAGATCACCCCCCCCCAGGGGGTTGGCCCCATTGCAAACCCTTCTCCGTTCCTCTCTTGGGATTTTGGGCTTGCGTGCACACAAACTCACCATGTTTTTCAAGCCACTGGGTTGACTCAAATCATGCAGTTGGCCATGTGGGATCCAACCACCTTCATCATCATATTACCAGGTGGCCTGTTTCCTGATGTTTTGATAACCTTTATTTGGGAAATCTATTTTGAATGTGCATTTTGATAAATACCAAATAATTTGGAAATTTTAAAATCTCCTTTGGGGTCAGGCACATGACCGACTGTACATTTCAAGTCCCAGCCCTGGTGGCTTGAGAAACATGCTGGGATCATGTGTGTGTGTGCCCAAAATCCCAAGAGGAGAATGCAGGAGAAGGGACTGCAGTACGGCCATCCCCCTGGGGGGTGGTTTACTTTCTTGCCCTCTCTCTGTCTCTCTCCACTGAAAACACACGCCCTATAGCAAGCAAGCAAAGAAAACAAACCTCTTTAGAATATTTCAACCCTTTAACAACCAGGCAAAAATACTGCCTCCACCCCCCCTCACTTTACTACCTTTTTACTTCTCCATTCACTTCTGAGCAGAGCTCTCTCAAATAGCTGCTACATCAGCAGAACAGCTCTGCCAAATCTCTATCAGAACCTTGAGCAAAGGTTCTAAACACTAGTCTCATAGAGCATTCTGACATCACCTAGAATTTCACCTGAACATGTAGAGAACCTTGATTTTAGTTAGTTCTGCCATGCCTTTCATATCTGCCACTCTGAATAGAAGTCCTATGTGGCACGTCTATTAAAAATGCTGTACATGGGACCAGCAGTTAGCAAATGGCTATGTCGCCGGACCCAGTGGCTTAAACTCATGCTGGGTGCGTGTGCGTGCGTGCCCAAGATCCCAAGAACAGAATGGAGGAGAAGGGACTGCAGCGTGGCCATCCCCCCTAGGGGGTGATTTCTCGCTTTCTGTCTCTCTGTCTCTCTCTGTCTGTCTGGCAAGCGCACGCGCCCTATAGCAAAAACCTCTCCAAACAAAGAAAAAAAAAGTCTGTATATTCAGTCACATTGTCTGCACTTCTACCCCAGTGACTTTTCTGACCCTCTCTCCTCCATTCCACAGTTTTCTTTGAAAACCCACTAGCCCACATACTTACCTTGTCCTAGAATGCAACTACTTTTTAACCCTAACTGAACCCACTGCCCTCCCATAAATTTAACTTTGACCAACATGAGGGCCCAACTGAACGCCTGGCCCAGCAATGATTACAGCGTTCAGTGTTCTTGTCCTCAAGAGGTTCGGTCTGTGTTGAAGACAGACTAGCGAAAAGAAAAAAAAAAACAAACTACAGTGTTATTGTAATAAGAGTAGTTGCTGAGGAGGGAAAACTTGCCCCAACCCAGCTCTTCCACATGGGAAGAAGAGTTAACTGATTTATTGGCCAGATCTTGCCAGCCTTTGTGTAAGTTGAAGGTACATGGAATTATTCACTTAAAAAGGATCCTTTTAAATTTTCTTTTTCCCTGTCCCTCTCAAGAGCGATAACTCTGTTTCACCTTCTGTGGTTTTCTGAGTCCACAGTGCAAGGAGAGCCACCGTAGAGTCCAGGGATTATTTGCTAGAGTTGCAAGCGAAAATAATAGAATTCACCATTTTTCATTAGCAAATAAGAAAGGAAGATCATACAGCTGATTCTAGGCTGTTGCCCAATATCCTGTGCAAAAGTGTGTGCTCCACACTGTGGTTCATATCAGTGCTATAATGCCCTCCGTTTGCTTTTAGGGTATTGGATTTGTCAGTTAAAGGGACTAATTACATTAATAAGTAATAAAATACTACATTTTTAAATGGATAAAAAATTCTTCATGGCAGTCTCTTTTTTTAAAGAATTAGTGATTTTATTTGCTGTTATTATTATTATTATTTTCTTTTTTAATTTGACCAGAGAGAGAGAAAGGGAAAGTGAGAAAGCAAGCCTCCAGGTCTGGGACACAAACCATGGTCAGCCATGTGGGAGCCAACACCTTAACCACTGCGCCACCTGTTGGCCCCAAAAGGTAGTATCTTTAAAAGGTGGCAAATACAAAGATATGGTATGCACTTCAGTTTTACAAACAGACAAATGCCCTAAATTTGCTAATCTTTTCTGCAATGATTACTAGAAGTCAGTAATATGTAAATTAGCAGATATAATATACACACACACACATACACACATACATGTAAATATATATTTTAATTTGCTGGAGGGTACATGCACTCACTGTAGAAAGACAGAGAGAGAGAGAGAGAAAATGAGAAAGCACCTCTCATGGGCAATGGTCACACCACAATCCCTACTTCTCCATCTCATCTTTTGGGATTTTGGTCATGCTTGAACATACTCCCATCATATTTTTTAAGCTACAGCGTTCAGGAATTGAACTGTGCAGCTGACCATGTGGGATCCAGCTGCCTTAACTACCATGCCACAGGCTGGCCCCTAAAATACATTTTTTAATTTGTCCTTTCAGAGTAATGTGATGACATTTTAACAAGAAGTATAAAAATAACTCTTTTTAAAATAAACTCATTTTGGGGGAGGGGAGAGATTTTTTGCTACAGTACACTGGAGAGACAGAGTCAGAGAGAGAGAAAGTGAGAAAGCACCCCTTGGGGGCATGGACAGGCACAATCCCTTCTCTTCCATTCTCCTCTCGGGATTTTGGGCATACACCCACACATACCCGGCACGAGTTTCAAGCCGCTGGGTCTGGGACTGGAACTGCAGTTGGTCATGTGGGAGTCCAGTAAAGATACACAAAAAGATCATGAGTGAAAGGTTGAAAAAAGTCATTTCACACAAATGGAAACCAAAAAATGCTGCTATCCAAAAATATTAGATCAAATAGACTTCAAGCTAAAATCTGTAATAAGAGAAAAAGGTCTTTATAGAGCATTTTTTTCTTTTTATAGTTTTAGTCAATCACTGTGTATCATTACAGCATTACCAAATGAATTTTCCCATCATGAATACACTATATATTGGCTCAGTCAAAAAAATTACCATAGATGGCATCATCAACAGATAATTTTCCATTTTTGTATAGTATTAAAGAGATCGACTTGTCAAGAAGATATGACAATTGTAATTATTTATGCACTCAACATTGGAGCACCAAAATACATAAGCAAAGATCGCTTGACCTAATGGGAGAGATAGACTTTAATTTACTGATTGTTGAAATTTTAACACCTTACTCTCACCATTGGATAGATCATTTAGTCAAAAACTAAGAAGAGAGACAATAGAGTTAACATCATAAACCAAATGAAACTAACAGACATTTATAGAACATTTTCACTCAATAAACACAGAATAAACATTTTTTTCAGCTGCACACGGAACATTCGCAATGACTGACCACGTAACAAGGCATAAGAAAAGCCTCAACAAATGTTTCTTAAAAAAGAAAAAAAAAGGAAATCCATCAAGTATCTTCTCTGAACACAATCGAAATAAACTTGAAGTCAACAACAAAAAGACCTCTTGTAAATATACAAATACATGAAAAATAACAATATGCTCCTGAGTGATTTAGAAGCTACTAAAAGAATAAAGAATGAAATTTAAAAATTTCTTGTAATATATGGTAATAAAAATAGAACACTCCAAAGTATTCGGAATACAGTAAAAGCAATAATAAAAGGGAAGTTAACAGCAATTAGTACTTGCAAGAAAAAAACACGAAAAGATGACAACCTAACAATGTATCTCAAGGAACTGGAAAAACGAGAATAAGTGAAACACAAAAGTAATAGAAAAAATAAAAACCAGATCAGAAATAAATAAAGTAGAGAACAAAAGAGCAATAAAAAAAAAAGAGAGAGAGAGAGAGAGAAATGAAAAGCTGGGTTTTTTGGTAAGGATAGACAGAATTGCCAAATCATTAGCTAGACTAAGAAAAATACGCAGAAGACTCCTGTAGGGATATATTCTGAGAAAAGCCCTGAGGATGTGGAGACAGGCTCTGAACAAACATCATCTGTCTCTTTAAAGCTATAACAAAAGCCTCCCAGCTTGTCCTTTCTGTAACCAAGTTACTACAGACAAAACAACTGGTAAAATTTAGGAGGGCTGCTCTGAAAAAAAAAAAAAAAAAAAAAAAAAAAAAAAAAAACTACAGAGCTCAGAACCTCCTAATCCCACTACATAAAGACTGATCCCTGCTCTGCTTCATATAGTGATGGACTAAACCAAATAATAAGAAAAGATGGTGTATGTTAGGCTAAGATGCATCCCATAGGCCTGCCTCACCCATCCCATAGAGCAGAGTATAAAACAAAGATGTGGTTACATTTAACAAAAGATGCGCAGCTCTGCTTCTGTAAACTGCTAACAGAGTGCTGGTGAAGGAGTAGAACACTTCCTCCCTTGCAGTACCCCTCACCCCAACCCTTGCAAAGTGTAATGTTCCCTTGTGGTTTTTGTGCTTAAATGCTCTTCAAAGCTGTGGATCAGGGCTGTCATTCCAAACGCTGCCTGCCAGTGACAGGGGCGGTAGTCTCTGGCCAGGATGGCAGTCTCTGGCCAGGAATAAACAGGCCTAAAACTTAAATTTCTCGGGAACCAGCAGTTAGCATAATGGCTATGTCGCTGGACTCCCATGTAGTCAACCGCGGTTCGTGTCCCGGACCCGGTGGCTTAAAACTCACGCCGGGCACGTGTGCGTGTGTGCCCAAGATCCCAAGAGGAGAATGGAGGAGAAGGGATTGCGGTGTGACCATCCCCCCTGGGGGGTGATTTCTTGCTTTCTGTCTCTATGTCTCTGTCTGTCTGGCGAGCGCACGCGCCCTACAGTGAAAATCTCTCCAAAAAAAGAAAAAAAAAAAGAAAAAACTTAAATTTCTCGGTGGCCTCAGTCTTCGTGATATCTTGCACCACAACAATATAATCTCTATAGCCTAACAATTTTGATATATACAAAAAAAAAAAAATACTCCCAACATCTACAGATAGACTTATCTTCACTAAATAAATAATTTACAAAAAATTTCTTTACTTTTGCTGTAACCAAAATATACACCTGGTGCCAACATATCTAATCCTTAAAAAATATGTTATTTATTTTCTATGCCTGTAAAACATCAACTTATCTATAAAATGTCACGAAATACACTATATAGTATTGCTACTTTGCCTTATAAATAAAGTCGCTCGGCTTGTCTGGGCAACACAGGCAGTCAGATTGTTCAGACTCAGGCTGCCTGTGTCCACCACCACTCTGTCTCTGTGTCTCTTTCTTTCGGTTTCCTCTTAGGTTGAGTCAAGTTCACTGACAGATGCCGACTGACTCCAGCTAAGTAAAAATCAGAAACCAACAAACAAAAATTACAGTAGATATCACAGAAATGTAAACAATCATTAGGGGATATTATAAGTGACTATATGTCAACAAGCAGAAAAACCTAGAATAGATGGCCACATTTCTGGACACATACAGTATATCTTGATTGAACAGGAAAAAATAGAAACTCTAAAGAAACCAGTAATAAGCAACAACTTAAATTGTTGTGGAAAAACAGATACTGAGAAATGAAAAGCAGCATGGAGAAAAAAAGGAGAAATCTTTATTACCCGGTGGACACGGAGGAGTTAACACTGAATCTTTGGCCCCAGCTGAGAGTTGAGCAGTCTTTTATGGGTGAATTTGGGGAGGGGCGGTTTCAGCATGTTTGGAGTGTCTTACCAGGGAAAAGGTTCAGTGTCTGCCCTAATACTGAGCTGGCAGAGAAGCAGGTTTTCATCCTGCTCAAGGCATTTGGCCACTCAACAGTTCAGGGGAGGGGCAGCTAACTCAAGGGGGAACAGAAAACCCAGGCAGCCATCAGCCCTGGGTTGCTTCAAGGTCCTCCAAGTTCTTCTACATCAGGACAGAAAGTTTAGGCAATTATCAGACTTGGGTTGCTCCACATCAAAATCAGTAATAGTCACCCAACAAAGAAAAGCTCAGGTCTCAGTGGCTTCACTGCTAAATTTTACCAATATTTTAAAGAAGAAATTAATATCAATTTTCCTCAAACTATTTCACAAGATACAAATGGAAGAAACCCTGTCAAACTCACTTCACAAAGTTGCTAGCATCTTTTTTTTTTTTTTGGAGAGGTTTTTGCTATAGGGCATGTGTGTTTGCCAGACAGACAGAGAGAGACAGAGAGACAGAAAGTGAGAAATCACCTCCCAGG
>NW_006159858.1:3733561-3734252 GCF_000334495.1 Tupaia belangeri chinensis
ACCACGGTCGACTACGTGGGAGTCCAGCGACATAGCCATTACGCTAATTGCTGGTCCCAAAAGCTACCAGCATCTTGATGCCAAAAGCAGACAAGGACACAAAACTATAGACTAATATTCCCGATGAACGTAGATACAAAATTTCTTAACAAACTATTAGAAAATTTAAACTGACAACACATTAAAAACAGTATATACTGTGACCAAGTAAGACTTATCCCAAGGATGCAAGGATGGTTCAACGTGTGCAAACAAAAAATGTAATCTACTGCATTAACAGAAGGAAAGATAAAAATCACATGGTCATTTTCCCACTGGATTGACTGGTACCCCTTGTCAAAAATCAGTTGAATGTATGTTTAGGAATTTATTTCTGGGGACTCTAAGCAAATAGTGCTGGAAAAACTGAATATCCACCTGCAGAAAAGATGAATCTGGGGAACCAGCAGTTAGCGTAATGGCTTTGTCGCTGGACTCCCACGTAGTCGACTGCGGTTCGCATCCCGGACCCAGTGGTTTAAAACTCACACTGGACACGTGTGCGTGCGTGCCCAAGATCCCAAGAGGAGAATGGAGGAGAAGGGATTGTGGCGTGACCATCCCCCCAGGGGGATGATTTCTCACTTTCTGTCTCTATGTCTCTGTCTGTCTGTCTGGCGAGCGCACGCGCCCTATAGCAAAAATCTCTCCA
>NW_006159858.1:3734503-3746331 GCF_000334495.1 Tupaia belangeri chinensis
AAAAAAAAAAAAAAAACTCTCTAAAGATGACATATGAATAGCCAAAAGGCATATGAAAAAATTTTCAGCATCTCTCACCGTAAGGGAAATGCAGATCAAAACAACAATGAATACCGCCTAACCCCAGTCAGAATGTCTAAGATTAAAAAAACAAAAAAATGATAAGTGTTGGCGGGGGTGAGGTGAAAAGGGAACTCTCTTACACTGCTGGTGGGAATGTAAATTGGTCCAGCCACTGTCGAGAACAATTTGGAGATTCCTCAAAAATCTACAAATAGAACTACCATATTGATCCAGCAATCCCACTCCTTGGTATCTACCCAAATGACAGAAGAATTCTTCATTGGAAAAGTGCTTGCACATCGATGTTTATTGTGGCACTATTCATGATTGTTAAGACATGGACCAACCCAAATGCCCCTGTATGGATGAATGGATTGAAAAACTGTGGCACATCTACTCTATGGAATACTATTCAGCCATAAAAAAAAACCCTTAGCTTTTGACAGAAACTGAAAGAATATGGAAGATTTACTGCTGAATGAAGCAAGCCAGGCTATGAAGGAGAGACATTGTATGTCCCCACTTAATATATACCAAGTGTCTGCACTCTATGACTGAAATTGATTGACTAAAGGTTGTACAAACACAAGAGATGGGTGTGAATGCCAGATATGGTGTGTGTGGAGGAGTAGGGCCTAAGGAAGGACATTTGAAGAAGGGATATGGAGGCAGAGCATTGATTGGATGGTGTGGTGTGGTGTTATCGGTTGAAGATACTTTGGTCAACTGGACTGGGGAGAAATGTTCACATATTGAAATGTTCACTTTGTAAGCTAAACAATGTGATTGAAACTATAAATTTTTTTTTAAAAAAATCATAAGATCATATTGATTGACAAAAAAAAGCATTTGACAAATTAAACAGTCCTTTATAATGAAGTTTCTCAGCAAAATAGGCATAAAGGTACATTTCTCGACACAATGAAAGTCATATATGACAAACCCACAGCTAATGTAATACTTAATGAAGAACAATTGAAAGCTTTTCTGCTTAAAATGAACAAGACAGGGATGTTCATTTTCTCCACTACTATTCAACATAGGACTGGAATTTCTAGCCACTGCAACGAGACAAGAAAGTAAAATAGAACATATTCAATTTAGAAAGGAAGAAGTTCAATTGTCCCTATTTGCAGGCAACATAATTTTATACACAGAAAAACCTAAAGAATTCACCCCGAAATGCTTAGATGTGATAAGAAAAATTCAGTAACACAATAGGATACAGAATCAACATACAAAAATCTGTAGCATCTTTGTATGCTAACTCAATAAGAAATCTGAAAAATATACAAGCAAAAAAATGGAAGGATAGCCACTGTTCATGGGTTAGAAGACTCAATACGGTTAAAATGTCAATAGTTGCCGAAGTGATCTACAAATTCAATGCAATTCCTATCAAAATACCAGCAACATTCTTCAGAAAAAGGAAAATTAAAGAAAAAAAAAACATAAAATTTGTCTGGAATTCGGGGGGCCAGCAGATGGCAGAATGGTTACATCACTGGATTCCCATGTAGTCGACAACGGTTCGAGTCCTGGACCTGATAGCTTAAAACTCACACCAGGAACGTGCATGCATCCCCAAAATCCTGAGAAGAGAATGCAAGAGAAGGGACTGGGGTGTGGCTTTCCCTCCCTGGGGATGATTTCTCACTTTCTATCTCTCTGTCTCTCTCTGTTCCTAAGGCAAGCGCATATGCCCTATAGCAAAAAATCTCTCTTTAGAAAAAAAAAATTTTCTGGAATCACAACAGGCCTCATATCACCAAAGTAATACTACACATAAAGAATAAAGTTGAGACCAACTAGTGGCATGGTGATTGAGGCAACTGGATCCCACATGGCTGACTGCACCGTTCAAATCCCAGACCCAGTGACTTGAAGAACACACCAGGCATTTGTCTCATTGCCAAGTTCTGAAGAGGGAAAGGGATTGTGGTGGGGTCATTCACTTTCTCACTTTCTTTCACTCTCTTTCTCTCTCCAGTGACTGCATGCATCCTCTGGGAAAAAAAAATTAGGAATTATTTCATTTAACTGTATTTATTTATTTATTTTAATTTGACCAGAGAGGGACAGAGCAAGAGAGAGAAAGAGAGAGAGAAAGTGAGAAAGCAAGCCACCAGGTCTAGAACTGGAGTCCAGTGCCCTTAATTACAATGTCACCTGCCAGCCCCAGTCAAAAATTTTTTAAAAAAAGAATAAAGTTGTACAAAATGTATTAAAGATGTAAAGTTTACTACTTGAATTTTTTTGTTTTAAGAAATTTTTGTTGTTGTCGTTATAGGGTACAAGCACTTACCTGAGAGACAGAGAGACAGAAAGTGAGAAATCATGCCCTAAAGGGATAGCCACATTACAATCCCTTCTCCACCATTCTCCTCTCAGGATTTTGGGCACAAACACACATGCACCTGGAGTGAGTTTATTTTTGTTTTTGTTTTTAATAGGGATTTTTACTATAGGTCACGTGTGCTTGCCAAAGAAACAAAAAGCAAGAAATCACCTCCCAAAGGGGATGGCCATGCTGCAATCCCTTTTCCTCCATTCTCCTCTTGGGATCTTGGGCAAGCATTCACACGTACCCAGTGTAAGTTTAAGCTACAAGGTCCAGGACTCCCATGGTCGACTATATGGGAGTCTAGCAATGTAACCATTAAACTATCTACTGAATCCTATTTATTTATTTTTTCATGGTATCTTGGGTTCCAGGATGGGAGGTATTTTTTGTTTGTTTGTTTTTTAAAATTTATTTATTTATTTATTTTTATTTTTTATTATCATCATAATCTTCTTTATATTACATTGGATTACATATAACTTTACAGTGTATTACATTGCTTTTTCAGAAGGGAATGCCATGCAAGTCAGCCAGTACAAAGACATTAATTTCCCCGCTTCAACATTCAATATCTTTTCTATGTTTTCCCCAATCATTATTATTATTATCATAATTATTTTTTAAAACAGTCAATCGCTATTTCTCATTTTGCTTGTAAAAATACTTTGCCCATCATGAAATACTTCTCAGACCAATCCAGCTGAGAATACTATACATGTCATCATCAATAGTTAATAAGCCATATCTGTTTCTCACTAACGTCCTGCCTCTCTATTGTTCACTTGCTATCTTTCTCTATCCTCTTCTCTTCACTTAAAAAAAGGGGGATGGTCAGGCCACGCTGTGATCCCTTCTCCTCCATTCTCCTCTCGGGATCTTGGGTACGCACGCACGCATGTCTGGTGTGAATTTTAAGTTGCCAGGTCTAGGACTTGAACAGAGGTCGACTATGTGGGAGTCCAGCGACATAACCATTACACCATCCCTATTTATTTATTTAATTTTTGGAAGGAGAGGTTTTTGCTACAGGGCACTCACCAGAAAGGCAGAGAGAGACAGAGAGACAGAAAGCAAGAAATCACCCCCCCAGGGAGGATGGCAACACTGGAATCCCTTCTCCTCCATTAGCCTCTTGGGATCTTGGGCACACACGCACATGTGCCCAGCATGAGTTTAAGCCACTGGGTCCAGGACTCAAACCACAGTCGACTACGTGGGAGTCCAGTGACATAGCCATTATGCCAACTGCTGGTCCTGATTTTTTTTATTATAACCATTCTGATTGGATTAGGCAATATTTCATTGTGGTTTCAAGTTGTATTTTCCTTACGATAATAGATGTTGCCCATTTTTTTCATATACCTTTAATCCTTTTGTATGTTTTCCTTTAAGTCTTGCCTGTTCAGATTAATTGCTCATTTTAAAATCAGATTATTAAGTTTTTTGCAGGTGAGCTATTTGAGTTCTTTATATATTTTGATTATCGATCAACTTATCTGAAGTATACTCTGCAAATAATTTCTCCCATTCTGTGAATTGTCTTTTACTTTGCTGTGCAGAAGCTTTACAGCTTGATGTAGTTTCACTTGTGCATTTTTGGTGGTGTTGCTTATGTTTTGGGGGTCTTAACTAAGAAATCTTTGCCTATTTCAATATCTTGAAGGGTTTTTCCTTTTGCTTTCCTAAAGTAATCTTCTAGTTTTAGGCTTTACACTTAAGTCTTTAATCCATTTTGAATTAATTTTTGGAATTGTTGAGAGATGGGGGTCTAGTTTCATTCTTCTGCAAATGGATATCCAGTATTCTCAGCACATTTTACTGAAAAGACTGCCTTTTCGCAACTGAATTATCTGGCGACCTTTGTCAAAAATCTATTGGCTGGTATTTTAATTTTTGGATTCTCTGTTCCGTCACATTGGTCTGTGTCTCTGTCTTATGCCAGTACCATGTTGTTTTGCTTATTACAGTTTTGTAATATATCTTTAAATCAAGTAGTAGGACTAACAGATGGCTTAATGGTTACATCCCTGGACTCCCCTATGGTTCACTGCAGCTAGAATCTCTTCAGTGTGTGAGTTCTAAGTGTATTCTAATCTCCCTGTGTCTGGACTCTCTCTCAGAAGGACACTAGGGCCCACTCAGATAATCCATTACATCTGCAAAGTCTATTTTGCCACATATGGTAATTATTACAACTATGAACAAGTTGTAATATGCTAACAGACACTTTAGACAATAAGGGAAAATTCCTGGAAAGACACAAATGACCAAAATAGGTTCAAGAAAAATAAATCTGAAAAGACTTCTAGCAAATAAAAGTAAAATTGTATTATCAATTTAAAATGTTTCCATAAAGAAAACCTAGGCCAAGATGGTTCACTGGTTTCAAACATTTAAAGAAGAAATAAAAAAGAGGTGTTATCAGAAAGGTGGTAGAATAGGAGAGTATCAGAACTCTTCCTCCCACAAAAACATAATTAGCTATCAGAAACAAAAACAGCTCTGGAGGGACCAGCAGATGGCATAATGGTTACATTGTTGGACTCCCACGTAGTCAACCATCATTCAAGTCCCAGACCCAGTAGCTTAAAACTCATGCCAGGCACATGTGTGTGCAAGCCCAAAATCCTGAGGGGAATGATGGAGAATGGATTGAGGCATGGCTATTCTCCCCGAGGGGCAATTTCTCACTTTCTGACTCTCTGTCTCTCTCTATCTTGCACACATACCCAAAGCAAAAATCTTTCTCTCAAAAAAATAAATAAATAAAATAGCTCTGGGAACCCTCAAGAATCCAGTTAAGAAACTACATCAAAATAATGTAGCAAAAAAAAAAATAGAGATAACCACACATAAAGTGTTAATGGGGAGATCAGTTTAGTGGAGACATTTGCAGACGGCCAGGAAGAAAGAAAAAGGGTGGGGGTTATTTTAGCTACACAATAGATGTCATCGTGGTCCTTGGTGGCTTTCTCTGCAGAGGACCTTGCAACCAGATCTGCTGAAGACCTCACCAGCATACCCCACCCCCAACACCCAGCAAGCCATGGAGTCTCCACAGCCTTCACAAAATAAGAACACTATAGTGTTTGTCAGTAACAGCTCCAGAGGACCTGCTCCAGAGAGGACACAGACAGCTTTCACCATTGAGGTAACCAACAGTCATTGCTGTTGCAGGCCTCTTGAAAAAGGGATTGCTTCAACCAGGACAAGGGCTTCTACACCTCCCAAACTCTGTACAGAATCCAGATCCCAAAGCTATGGGTGCTCTGTATGTGTCTGTACTTCCGACTCTACCTGTGCTGCTGTCCTATGCATTCTTGCACTTCAAATCCTTGTTCTGTGGCTACGCTGTATATGTACATGTACATGCTCCAAACCTAGCTCCAAGGCTGCTCCATATACCCAAGCTTCAGGCATCAGAGCCACCACTGCTGTGAGCTAGCCAGTACCTAGTCTCTGGAGCTACTATTTCTCCGCAGGTGCTCACACTCCAGACCCTGACTCCAATGCTGCTCTCTATAGATGCCTGAACATCAGACCATTGCTGCCACCACTGCAAAGTTGCCCACAAGCTGGACCTGGTGACAAGAAAGATCCCCCATGGCCAAGATATCCTCCATTGAAAAAAAAAATGATCAAGAGCTTCCTACTAGCCTTCGCTACTAGATAGCCCCAATAGCTCTCATCACCACTGCAAATACTGCAACCTTGGCTATGAAAGGCCCCTGCAATCTTTGTCAACACTGACTTTAGCTGGTGCAGTTGCATGAAGACTATGCCATTAGGCCTTTTCTGAATCCAAGACCAACAACTCATTTATCCAGCAGCCTTAGACCTACTCACAGATGAAGGTGTTTTCCCTCCAAAACCAACATGTAAAGTCTAGAAGTAATTTCCCCATCAGATGCACAGATATCAATACAAGGCTACAAGAAACATACAAAAAAGCAAGGAAGCATAACACCACTAAAAGAATGTAATAGGGACCAGCAGGTGGTGTGGTGGTAAAGGTACTAACTCCCACATGGCCAACCACAGTTCAAGTCCTGGACTCAGTGGTTTTAAACTCATGCTGTGTGTGTGTGTGTGTGTGTGTGTGTGTGTGTGTGCATGCCCAAAATCCCAGGAGGAGAGGAGATTGTGGGGTGTGGTCATCTGCCCTAGGGAGTGATTCTCACTTTGCCTCAGCCTCTCTCCAGTGAGCACATGTGCCCCATGGCAAAAGCCTTTGGGGGGAAAAAAGTAATAATTTTCCAGTTACCACCCCAAAGAAATGGAGATCTATGCATTTCAAAAAAAAGAATTCTAAATAACTGTTTTAAGGATTTTAGAAAGCTATAACAGGTAATTCAGCCAAAATCCAGAGACTAGTCCACAAACAAAATTCACACATTTTGGGTATGTGTGTGCAAAGTCTATTTAAAGAAATAATGGTGGGGCCAGCAGGTGGTGTAGTGGCTAAGGCACTGGATGCTCACATGGTCCACCATTGCTCAAGTCCCAGGCTCATTGGCTTGAAAGTCAAGTTGGGCGTGTGTGCATGCATGACCAGAATCCCAAGAGGAGAATGGAGGAGAAGGGGTTGCAGAATGGCCATACCCCTGGGGATAATTTCACTTTCTCCTTCTCTGTCTCTCTTGCAAGTGCACATGCCCTATAGCAAAAATCTCTCTCAAGAAAATAAAAATGGCTGAAAACTTTCGAAATCTGAGGAGAGATGGCAAAATCTGAGTATGTGAAGATCATAGCTTCATATGTTGATAGAGTAAACTCAATAACTACTTCATCAAGGCATATTAAAACTCAAAAGTCAAAGACAAGGAGGCTGGTCCAAAGAAGGAGTGCAGCCACAGATCGAATCCTTGGCTCAGTCAGCCTGAAATATGCCAGGCACACTCGTAAGTGCCTGTGATTTGATGTGCTGAAGAACAAGAGGAAGGGGATCATGGCATGGCCAGATTCTGTGGAAGATGCTTCTCTCTCTCTCCCTCCCTCCCTCTATTTCTCTCTCTCTCTGCTATGTGCACACATGTTCTATCATGAATAAAGAAAAGAGAAAAATATAAGACACAGTTATATGCTGCCTACAAGAAACTTTAGGCACACACATAGCTTCCATGTACATGAATACCAAGAGCAGGGACAAGTATACCTAATATCAAACAAAACAGATTTTAAGTCACAAACTGTAACAAGAGCCAAATAAGGTCATTATATAACAATAAAGGGGTCAATTCATCAAGAAGATATAAAAATTGTACACATATGTACAACCAATATTGATGCACCTGAGAATATAAAGTAAATATTAATATGCCTGAAGGAAGGGGAGACAGTAATACAATAATAGATGTGGACTTAAATATCCTACTTTCAACAATGGATGTAAGATCTAGACAGAAATCAATAAGGAAACATTAGACTTGAACTATACTTCATACTAAATGGACCTAATGGACATAAACAGAACGAGTTGTCCAAAAGCAGCAGCATACTCAGTCTTCTCAGGCACTAGTGGGACATTCTCAGGACAGATGACCTGTTGGCCACAAACAAATTCTAATAAACTTAAGAAGATTGAAATAATATCAAGTATCTTTTCTAATACAATGGTATAAACTAGAAATAAAAAAAAAAAAAACATGAAAATTCACAATGCTGTTCAAACGCTTCTGAACAATGAGTGAAAGAAGATATCAAAAGGGAAATCAAGCCCAGCCATGGTGGCATAGGCAGTAGGATGCCACTGAGTGATGCTGGAGCCAAGTGGGAAATCCTAGGGTTTGGATCTCTGGTTAACCTGACCCATGATCTTAGCTAGCTGCAGGGAGGATTGCTATATGGCAGGACTCTGTTTCCTCTTTTTACTACTCCTTCTCTCTGAAACTAAATGAATGAAATTTGAAAAAGAGAGATGGCCAGTCAGTGGCATGGTGGTTAAGATGGCTAGATTCCACATGACTGCATGGTTTTAGTCCTAGGCCTGGTGACTTAAAAAACGTGCCAGGAGTGTGTGCATGTGTACTTGAAATCCTGAAAGGACAATAGAGGATAAGAGGTTATTATTATTATTATAAGCACATCCCCCCTGGGGAGTGCTTTCTCACCGTCTCTTTTTCTTTTTCTTTCCTGAATCTCTCCAACGAGCACACACACCCAATAGCAAAATTGCAAAAATAATAAAAAGAGAGAAAAACTTAAAAATATTTTGAGGCAAACAAAAATGAGAGCACTATATTCCAAATCTTACGGGATGTTGCATAAGCAGTTCTATGAGGGAGGTTTCTAGCAATAAATGCTTGTATCAGCAAAGAAAAATAAAGGAACAACTTCCCATTACACCCTAAAGAACTAGATGAAAGTAAAACAAAGCCCAAAATTGGCTGAAGGAAATAGATAATAAAGACAAGAGCAGAAACAAACAAAATAAGAGAATGGAAAAAACAATTTTCTTTTTTTCCTCTTTCTTTCCCTTTCTTTCTTCCTTTCTTTCTTCATTTCTTTCTTTCTTCCTTCCTTTCTTCCTTTCTTCCTTTCTTCCTTTCTTCCTTCCTTCCTTTCCTTCCTTCCTTCCTTTTCTTTTCTTTTCTTTTCTTTTCTTTTCTTTTCTTTTCTTTTCTTTTCTTTTCTTTTCTTTTCTTTTCTTTTCTTTTCTTTTCTTTTCTTTTCTTTTCTTTTCTTTTCTTTTCTTTTCTTTTCTTTTCTTTTCTTTTCTTTTCTTTTCTTTTCTTTCTCTTCTCTTCTCTTCTCTTCTCTTTTTTTCTTTCTTTCTTTCTTTCTTCCTTTCTCTTTCTTTCTTTCTTTCTTTCTTTCTCTTTCTTTCTTTCTTTCTTTCTTTCTTGATTTTTAGAGGCTGTTTGCCTTAGGGCATGTGCACACTGTAGAGCAATAGACAGAGACAGTGAAAGGGAAAGTGAGAAATCATCTCCCCTCGGGAGATGGCCATGCCATAATCTCTTCTCTTCCATTCTCCTTCTGGGATCTTGGGCACACACGCACACAGGCCAGTATGAGTTTCAAACCACCGGTCCAGGACTCGAACCACAGTTGGCTGTATTAGAGTCCAGCAATGTAACTAACTGCTATGCCATCTGCTGGTTCCAGAAAAACAATTTTAAAAATCAATAAAACCAAGAGTTGGAGAGAAAGCGCCACAGTCAAAAGACAAGTGTTAGAAAGATATTTGTGACACTTACTACAGATGAAGCCTATTAACTCTAACACTGGGTTATCACAAAAGTCATGACACATTTTTGCAGAGGAAAGCAGAAAAAAAAGTCATGACTTTTCCAACAACCCAACATATAATGTTTGAAAAGTTTAGGAGGGAAAGAATACAAATTGGACAGGAAAAAAATAACATGAACCAGCAGTTAACAACAATAACAGAAAGGCCTTAAACACACAAAAAGCTATATTATAGCCACTCTCCTTCTCATTCACTATGTTTCTTTTCTTTTATTTATTATTTATTTTTTGGGGAGGTTTTTTGCTATAGGGCATGCACTTGCCAGAAAGACAGAGAGAGACAGAGAGACGAAAGCGAGAAATCACCCCCCATGGGGGATGGCCACATGGCAATCCCTTCTCCTCCATTCTCCTCTCGGGATCTTGGGCACGCACGCACATGCGCCCGGCATGAGTTTAAGCCACCGGGTCTGGGACTCGAACTGCAGTCGGCTAAATGGGAGTCCAACAACATAACCATTACGCTAACTGCTGGTCTCTCATTTACTATGTTTCTAGAACATTCCAAACTTTATTCCTATTCAGAAACTTCATATTATTTATTCCTGTTAATGCTCTCACCCCGTCCCTAAATCTAAATTGCTAGCTTCTTTCAATTCCTCAGATTTTTCACTTAAAAGCCACCTCCTCAGAGAAGTGTTCTCCAATCCTCTATCCAAAGTCCTATCTGTCTCTCTACTGTAGTTATTTTCATGATAGAAAGCATGTATGCACATATGAAAGAAAAAAAGAGAGAAGGACCTTTGAAAAGGGTCTCTGTTACATAATCCCCTTTCCCTAGCCCTCCAGCTCCTCAGGAACTTGGGTACCTGGCATACTTTCAGGATGACCCAGGGATCTGAACACATGGTTGGCATACGGCCTCCAGCACAGCAGTTTAGTACATTACAGACTATGCTATCAGGCTGGGCTCACCATAATCATTCTTGATCCGGGTGCCCTTTTAATTTTTTCAGAACATAGCACAACCTTGGGACCAGCAGTTAGCGTAATGGCTATGTTGCTGGACTCCCATGTAGTCGACTGAGGTTCGCGTCCCAGACCCGGTGGCTTAAAACTAACGCTGGGCGCGTGTGCGTGTGTGTCCAAGATCCCGAGAGGAGAATGGAGAAGGGATTGTGGCATGGCCATCCCCCCCTGGGGGGTGGTTTCTCGCTTTCTATCTCTCTGTCTCTGTCTGTCTGGCGAGCGCATGCACCCTATAGCAAAAACCTCCCCAAAAAAAAAAAAAAAGAAGAAGAACATAGCACAACCTGTACTACATTACAGGTTTCAACGTTAGCTTTCTAAGGAAAGGTGCTCTCTTGCCTTGTTTACCACTGGATTGTTAGGGAATACTCACAAAACTTGGTGTATATGTCTTTTTTTATTTTATTATTATTTATTTAAAGAATTATCGGTTTAATTTTATTTATTTATTCATTCATTTATTTTAATTTGACCAGAGAGAGAGAGAAAGTAAGACAGCAAGCCACAAGGTCCAGGACTCAAACCGTGGTTGGCCATATGGGAGCGTCCAGCGCCTTAACCACGACAACCACTTTCTGGTCCCCCTAATTATTATTATATTTAATTTGACCAGAGAGAGAGAGAAAGTAAGACAGCAAGCCACAAGGTCCAGGACTCAAACCGTGGTTGGCCATATGGGAGTGTCCAGCGCCTTAACCACGACACCACTTTCTGGTCCCCCTAATTATTATTATATTTAATTTGACCAGAGAGAGAGAGAGGGAAAATGAGAAAGCAAACCACCAGGTCCAAGACACAAACCGTAGTCAGCCATGTGGGAGTCCAACACCTTAACCATCATGCCACCGGCCAGCCCCAATATATAATATTTAATAAAAGTAAAGTCATGAGAATTTAAGTAGAATACTAGCTTTTGAAACATAAGATGTGAAACCACCAGAATGAAAACAAAACAAAACAAACAAACAAAAAAAACCAAGGTCCAACATGTAAAATTGCAGTGAGATGCTCAAAGAAAAGGTTCAAAGAACTAACAATAGAGTATGGAACAGATTATACACATTTTTAAAAAAATTTTTTTTAAAAAATGGGGCCAGCAGGTGGTGTAGTAGTTAAGGCGCTGGACTCCCACATGCCCAACCACAGTCCAAGTCCCGGACCTAGCGACTTGCTTTCTCACTTACCCTTTCTCTCTCTCTCT